>NC_069501.1:1273578104-1273793104 GCF_027579735.1 Bombina bombina
TAAATATGCCCATTGTAGAGGAACCCTTCAGCCGGGTTGCTATTGACCTAGTGGGACCACTGGCTACCCCTAGTCCCTCCGGTAAGCGATACATTCTTACCGTAGTGGACTACGCTACCAGGTACCCAGAGGCTGTCGCCCTATCCAACATACAAGCGGATACGGTAGCGAATGCACTAGTACAGGTGTTCTCCCGGGTAGGATTTCCAAAAGAAATCCTATCCGACCGAGGCACCCAATTTACGGCTGAATTGACCCAACAACTCTGGCAGGTTTGCAAAATTAAGTCCCTCCTGAGCTCCCCATACCACCCTCAGACGAACGGGCTGTGTGAGAGGTTCAATGGGACCCTCAAGCAAATGCTCAAGACGTTCACTCAGGAATACCGAGACTGGGAACGCTTCCTGCCGCACCTCCTATTTGCTTATCGGGAGGTGCCCCAGGAAACGACAGGGTTCTCTCCCTTCGAGTTGCTCTACGGAAGAAAGGTACGGGGACCCCTAAACCTGATCCGGGAGCACTGGGAGGGAGAGATGGAGGCTGACGGTGTCCCCATTGTGCTATACGTGCTGGAACTCAGGGACCGAATGGAGCAATTAGCCAAATCCGTGCGGGCTAATCTCCAGTTAGCCCAGAGAAGACAGAAAGTATGGTACGATCGGGGGGCCCGAAAGAGAATCTTCACCATAGGACAAAAGGTGTTAGTACTTAAGCCGGTGAAGACAGACAAATTGCAGGCGTCCTGGCAGGGTCCCTACCAGATCGTAGAGAAAAGGGGAGACACCACTTATGTGATAGCTAGCTGCCACGACAACAATCTTAGAAAGACATTCCATGTAAACATGCTCAAGGAATATTTTGAGCGACCAGAGAACGTGACGGCCGTATGTTGTTCCCCTCAGGAAGACCCCGACAGTTTACCCATTCCAGACCTATTAGAAAAGAGCCTCCCCACAGGTATAGTGGCGCAGGTTCAGATAGGGGACCGACTTAGCCCCACTGAAAGGGAGCAGCTCAACCAACTCCTCCAGTCCAAACACCTCACCTTCTCCCCGAAGCCAGGGTACACTACTTTAACCACCCACCAGGTAGATACTCCGGGACAAGCTCCCTTGCGCCAGGCTCCGTACCGAATCCCCGAAGCAGTTAGGACAGGAATGAAGAAGGAGATCGATGAGATGCTCCAGCTCAGGGTAATTGAGCCCTTCCATAGTCCCTGCGCCTCCCCAGTTGTCTTGGTGCCCAAGAAAGATGGGACCACCCGGTTCTGCGTAGACTATCGGAGGCTCAATGAAAATACCGTGACGTACGCTTACCCTATGCCCAGGGTAGACGAGCTACTCGATCGTATAGCCAGGGGAAATTACCTGACCACTATTGACCTCTGCAAAGGTTACTGGCAGATTCCCCTGGCCCCGGAGGCTATCCCCAAGTCGGCATTCGTCACCCCATTCGGCTTATATCAGTTTAGGGTAATGCCGTTTGGGATGAAGAATGCCCCAGCTACATTCCAGCGCTTGGTGGATAGGCTCCTGGATGGCTTCCAGAGTTTTGCTTGCGCCTACCTGGACGACATAGCGATCCACAGTGAGTCCTGGGAGGACCACTTAGCTCATGTGGGAATGGTTCTGGATCAGATCCGGGCTGCTGGCCTGACTCTGAAGCCAGAAAAATGCCACTTTGGGATGGCCGAGGTACAGTACCTGGGTCACCGGGTGGGGTGTGGAAAGCAGCGACCAGAGCCGGCCAAAATAGAAGCTGTCGCCAATTGGCCCACCCCCATCACTAAGACTCAGGTCCTAGCCTTCCTGGGCACGGCAGGGTACTATAGACGGCTCGTACCAGACTACAGCACACTTGCCAAACCCCTGACTGACTTGACCAAGAAGAACTTACCTCGACAGGTCCTGTGGTCTCCCCACTGTGAAACGGCTTTCCAGGCTCTCAAAAATGCTCTAATTAACGCTCCTGTCTTGGCGGCCCCAGCCCTTAACAAACGTTTTATCGTCCATACAGATGCTTCCATGTTCGGGCTGGGAGCCGTCCTCAGCCAAGTAGGCGAAGATGGAGGGGAGCATCCAGTTGCCTACATCAGCCGGAAGCTCCTGCCCCGCGAAGTCAGCTATGCAGCGGTCGAAAAGGAGTGTTTGGCTTTGGTGTGGGCATTAAAGAAATTGACTCCCTATTTATATGGTCAGGAGTTCACTCTGGTCACCGACCATAACCCGTTGGTGTGGCTGAACCGGGTCTCTGGAGATAACGGCAGGCTATTACGTTGGAGCTTATCGTTGCAACCCTTCAATTTCACCATTACTTACAGACCTGGGAAACAGAATGGCAACGCCGACGGGTTGTCCAGACAAACCGACCTCAGCCCCGCATAACCAGCGGTCTGGACAGCCTTAGTCTGCCCCGAAAAGGGGTCAGACCGTGTCTGCCAGAGTGTTCCACAGAAAGGGAGCACTGTTACAGAAGCATTAGTTATTTTGTTGTGAAGAGCTTATTTCCCAGCAGCAATGCCTGAACCAGCAAGCCAGCGCCTAAGAAGGGCTCCAAGAAAACCGTAACAAGTATCATTTCATAAAGAGTTAACTCTTTTTTTTCAGCTTTTTGAAACTATTGTCTAATTACACGTTTGCTGGCCTCAGCTCTAAGTTTAGTGATAACAAATCCCATTGTCTAATCACCTCTGGAGCCAGACTGCTAATTGATAAGATGAACTTGTAAACTTGTTATCTTAAGTACTGTAATCCTATTGTGGCCTGTCAAAGGACAGTGCTCTCTATCTAAATGTGTGATGGGGGATTTTGTGCTTCCCTCCCTCTCCCCCTGGGAGTGCCCTGTGTGCATGTAACCTTAATAAAAAGCAGGCTGGGCATCCCAGTCCTGAGTTCTTGTTTGACCCTCAATCGCAGCGTTGACTCGTTTTTGTGGGCAGAAGGGTATCCTAGCTGTACTGCAGCTAAGGGAGATTATTCTATATTTGCGAGACTCATATAGAATACTATGGAAAGCAGCTTCTCCCCTCTTTAGCAATAGGGATCCAGGCTACTAAGCGGTCCATCTCTCAGCGAGACTAAGGGTAACCGTAACAGTGAGTGTGTATGTATGTATGTGTGTATGTATGTGTGTGAGTGTGTGTATGTATGTGTGTATGCGGGTGTGTGTGTGTGTGTATGTATGTGTGTATGTATGTATGTATGTGTGTGTGTATGTGTGTGTATGTATGTATGTGTGTGTATGTATGTATGTGTGTATGCGGGTGTGTGAGTGTGTGTATGTATGTGTGTATGTATGACTGTATGTATGTGTGTGTATGTATGTATGTGTTTGTATGTATGTGTGTATGTGTGTGTATGTATGTGTGTGTGTATGTATGTATGTGTGTGTATGTATGTATGTGTGTATGCGGGTGTGTGTGTTTGTGTGTATGTATGTGTGTATGTATGTGTGTGTGTGGGTGTGTGTGTGAGTGTATATGTATGTATGTGTGTATGTATGTATGTCTGTAAGTATGTGTGTGTGTGAGTGTGTATGTATGTATGTGTGTATGTATGTGTGTGAGTGTGTGTATGTATGTGTGTATGCAGGTGTGTGAGTGTGTGTATGTATGTGTGTGTGTGTATGTATGTGTGTATGTATGTATGTATGTGTGGGTGTATGTGTGTGAGTGTATGTATGTATGTGTGTGTGAGTGTGTATGTATGTGTGTATGTATGTGTGTGTGTGTGTATGTATGTATGTGTGTGTATGTATGTGTGTGTGTGAGTGTGTATGTATGTATGTGTGTATGTATGTGCGTGAGTGTGTATGTATGTATGTGTATGTATGTGTGTGTGTGAGTGTGTATGTATGTATGTGTGTATGTATGTGTGTGAGTGTGTTTATGTATGTGTGTGTGTGAGTGTGTATGTATGTATGTGTGTGTGTGAGTGTGTGTATGTATGTATGTGAGTGTGTATGTGTGTATGTATGTGTGTGAGTTTGTGTATGTATGTGTGTGTGTATGTGTGTGTGTATGTGTGTGTGTATGTATGTGTGTGTGTATGTGTGTGTGTGTGTATGTATGTGTGTGTGTGCGCGCGCGTGTGTGTGTGTGTGTGTGTGTGTGTGCGCATGTATGTGTGTGTGTGTGTGTGTGTATGTATGTGTGTGTGTATGTATGTGTATGTATGTATGTATGTGTGTGTGTGTGTGTATGTGTATGTATGTGTGTGTGTGTATGTGTGTGTGTGCGTGTATGTGTGTGTGTGTGTATGTATGTGTGTGTGTGTGTGTGTGTGTGTGTGTGTACAAATGCATAATAAAAAGACAATGCAAAAGCACTTAGTCTGAATTTCAAATAAGCGGTAGATTTTTTTTCCTGTTAAATTTTCATTCCCCCTGAATCATGTGACAGCCATTAGCCAATCATAAAATGCATATACATATATACTGTGAATTCTTGCACATGCATTCTCTATTTGAAATACAAAAGTTTAATTTTGACTTTAGTGTTCCCTTAAAGGGACACTGAACCCAAGTTTTATCTTTCATGATTCAGATAGAGCATGCCATTTTAAGCTACTTTCTAATTTATTCCTATTATCAATTTTTCTTCGATCTCTTGCTATCTTTATTTTAAAAAGAAGGCATCTAAGCTTTTTTTTTTATTCAGAACTCTGGACAGCACTTTTTTATTGGTGGATGAATTTATCCACCAATCAGCAAGAACAACCCAGGTTGATCACCAAAATGGGCCGGCATCTAAACTTACTTTCTTGCATTTCAAATAAAGTTACCAAGAGAATGAAGAACATTTGATAATAGGAGTAAATTAGAAAGTTGCTTAAAATGTCATGCTCTATCTCAGTGATTTTTAACCTTTTTTTTGCTGTGACACACTTTTTTACATTAAAAAATCCTGTGGCACACCACCATCCCAAAATTTAAAAAAAATCACACATTGTAGCCTAATACAGCATATATATATATATACACATACACACACATACTGTATGTATTGTGCTGTTATGCCATGCCTCCTACAAACTACCCCTGCACTGGGAGTAAAAAACAAGCAAAGTTTAAAAAATATGTCATACTGTTGTCAGTCTGCCGTGGCACACCTGAGGATCTCTCACGGCACACTAGTGTGCCACGGCACACTGGTTGAAAAACACTGCTCTATGTGAATCACAAAATAAAACATTTGGGTACAGTGTCCCTTTAACTGCATGTTTTACCCCTTTGTGGTGGTGAAATAGTGCAGTATCATAGCATTCTCCATGAACTGTTGTATGACTGGAGGTATAAAGTGTGACAGACCCTTCTGTCAGTACTGAAAGAGTTAACTTTGTTCAGCTTTAAGAAGCTATTTTCTAAAGACAGGTTCGCTGGCATCAGCTATTGTGTGCTGTAATTAAGTTTAGTGATAAACATTCACATTGTTTAATCACATCCAGAGAGCAGACGCCCAAGTGATAAGAAAGGCTAAAGTGTGTCTTGTGTTTAACTTGTTTATCTGCTTAAGTAATGTAATTCTATTGTGGCCTGTCAAAGGGCGTTTTCCCTCTATCTAATGTACAATACACTTTCAACCCCCCCATCTGGTCTCAGACCTGCATAAATGCTGGGCATATGGCCCTCAATAAAGTACATTCTGTTTTTACCTTCAATGTGGAGCCTGGTCTCGTGTTTGAGGGGGGGAACTGGTTGAGTTGTGAATTGCTGATCCCATATTGAATCTAGATTGAAAGTAAGAAGGCGCCAGACATAGGGTAATATTGTTACAATCTGCAAACACGCTCAAGTAACATATAGATGGAATACTTACAAACGAAACGGCACCAAATTGTGCCTAGTGAGACAGACCGGGACCTCAACCGTCGCCCGGAAGACCAACCAATGGCATGCACCAAACTCCTGCAGTCACGTGAATGTTGTAGCCAATCACCGTTTCTTTGGGCTCACACACCTTCCTTGCAGACGTCCGATTCAAAAAATAGGATCACAGTGTAGACAAACCAGGTGTCCCATACACTGCGGTTTCAAGATATTGATTGGTAACAGTGCTAGAGTGAAAGTAAAACCCACTCCAAACGAGGTACACTAAAAACAATTTATTTAAAATGTTTTAAAATCAGCAACGCGTTTCTCGACCATGCAAGGTCGTTTCATCAGGCTTAAATACACAGTATGGTATTCCCGCTGCTTATGTACCTCTTCTAACCAATCACAACATCTAAAGCCTCACACACCTTTAAGGAGGGCGGATATGTTATTCTCAGTGAGCACGTTTATTTCAGACCACATTGGAAATCATGCTATTATTCTTAACTTTGCATTATATCATAGCAATGCTAATATACGTCCTCTACATATTTGAATTTTATTTTGATCTTATGTTATTTCATTTCATTATACTATCTTGCGTGACTATTTCTCTTTGAATATTTCATTAATTATTATTATTCTATTTCCTCTATCATGAACTATATACTATTAAAAGGGGCTCTATATATAATACATCTACAGTATATTCCAATGTAATCTCAATAGAAATGTGCCCAAATTTTACCTTAGTCTCAATAATTATGTCAATATCTTATGTAAGATATTGACATATTATATTGAGGACATCGTTCATCTGGTATTAACCCTTGGTATCCTGTTGGTACCGTAACAATTGGTGGCAAGC
Source organism: Bombina bombina (assembly GCF_027579735.1). Classification (NCBI taxonomy): domain Eukaryota; kingdom Metazoa; phylum Chordata; class Amphibia; order Anura; family Bombinatoridae; genus Bombina; species Bombina bombina. The sequence continues at coordinate 1,273,584,784 of NC_069501.1, forward strand.
GACGGGAGGATCCTTATCGCCCAGAAGAGCAACTACACATCCAGACCGAATGGGAATACCGTATGAAAGGCTAAAAAGAGCTACCCTTAAAGACCTGCTAGAACAACGGGGCCAACAAACCAGTAACCTCAGGAAGAGGGAGATTATTACAAGACTGACCGAGATGGACGGAGTACCAGGGCCCGAAGGAACCAATGAGTCCAGCATATCAGACAGAACACCTGAAAAAGTAAGCTTTGACCGGGCGGTCAAAATAAGACTGGCACATTATGGCCCCAACCCGTCCGCGGAAATTATTGACCGGGTCATAGCAGCTGTGAAGGCCAACCTACTTCACCAAAGCGGCGCTGCAGCAGCCCAAGTGACAGCAACCCCAGTGGAAAAGAGAAAAGTGCATTTTGCAGCTTTTAAAAACTTCCTGGAAACAGAAGGAGAGATTGATGGGTACCTTGCGGATTTTGAGAGGCAATGTGCACTACACAAGGTACCCGCAGAGGACTGGGTCATGATATTATCCGGAAAATTATCCGGCCGGGCCAGTGAGGCTTTTCGGGCCATTCCAGATGAGGAAGTCGGTGATTATAATACTGTAAAAGAGGCTCTGCTCTCCAGGTATGCGGTTACACTGGAGGCATACCGGAGGCGGTTCAGAGACACTGTTAAATTAGCTTGAGTGGGCATGTAAGGTGCGCCGCACAGCATCTTACTGGATGGCGGGGTGCCAAGCCGTATCTGGGGAAGAGGTGCTGCAGCTATTCCTGTTGGAACATTGCTTTGACAAGTTATCAGCAGGAGTTAGAGACTGGGTTCGGGACCGTAAACCCTCCACCCTGCATGAAGCTGCTCGCCTGGCAGATGAGTATACGGATGCCCGCAAACTGGACACTGCTACCACTAAGCCCCCTGCTAGAGTGGAGTACAGACCCCCAGTCACCCCAGCAGCTGCCAGTTACCAACCCCCGGCGCACCGCTATACCACACGGCCTCCGGCCACGAACTACCCTCAGAGAGCCCGGTTCAATTCGCGGGACTACTCACAACCTATTTGGTGCTTTGGATGTAAGCAACTTGGGCACAAAAGACCAGAGTGTCCCTTAAACGCAGCGAACCAAGCACAGTCCTGGAGAAGACCCGCCGGCGGAATCCCACGTAACCCTCAGCCTGCGGCCCACTGCGTAGAGGTGGAAGAATGCTGGGGCATCCTACATGAAGCAGACCTTGTGCAAGCTGCCCACCGGAATAACCGGCAACTGGTTAAAGTGAATGGGAAGGAGGTCAGTGGTCTACGGGATACTGGTGCTACCATGACCTTGCTTCAAAAGAACTTGGTGTCTGAGAAACAGCACACTGGAGACACTGTGGCTGTGAGGGTAGCAGGGGGCGCTGTGTTCCGCCTACCTGTTGCCAGGGTACATTTGGATTGGGGAGTGGGCGCTAGACCTGTGAATGTGGGGGTCATGAAGGACTTACCAGCTGATGTTCTCCTTGGAAATAACTTGGCCCCCCTTGTTTCTGCCTACGCTCCTATGGGTCCCGCTGATGTTAACCCTGTGACTACCCGTGCCCAGATCCGTGTCACAGAGACTGACCCACCTGCTGCTGAGCCCCAGGACGCTGAGCTCAGTAAATCTCTATCCGCTATTGATACGTGGAAGTCCCGTTACAATGCGCTGATGAAGGAGAAGAGGAGCGCAGAGGAAAAAGCACGTTTAGAACGGGAATCTCTGCTAGACAAGCTGCACAGACAGACTGCAGAAAACACCAGCTTGAGAGTGGAACATGAATTATTAAAGACAAACTTAGCGACACTGGAGGAGAAGCTGACGCTGGCTCATAGTGAGGTGCAGCAACTCAAGGGCACCCTATGTCAGTATGAAGGGATTGTGGGTATCTATAAAGAGCAGGTACAAAAAACACGTAAAGGAGCTGATGAGATTTTGAAGAACTGTTTAGCCCTAGTCTGGGCACTGAAGAAGTTGAACCCTTATTTTTACGGGCAGGAATTCTCTCTCATAACGGGAATACAGATGGATTGTCCCGGCAAACTGACATGCCTACCACCTCCTAGTCCGGTCATCCCCAGGTTGACCCGCCAAAGGGTCAAGCCGGGTCTGCCGGAGTGTTCCACTAGGAGGGAGCTATGTGACAGACCCTTCTGTCAGTACTGAAAGAGTTAACTTTGTTCAGCTTTAAGAAGCTATTTTCTAAAGACAGGTTCGCTGGCATCAGCTATTGTGTGCTGTAATTAAGTTTAGTGATAAACATTCACATTGTTTAATCACATCCAGAGAGCAGACGCCCAAGTGATAAGAAAGGCTAAAGTGTGTCTTGTGTTTAACTTGTTTATCTGCTTAAGTAATGTAATTCTATTGTGGCCTGTCAAAGGGCGTTTTCCCTCTATCTAATGTACAATACACTTTCAACCCCCCCATCTGGTCTCAGACCTGCATAAATGCTGGGCATATGGCCCTCAATAAAGTACATTCTGCTTTTACCTTCAATGTGGAGCCTGGTCTCATGTTTGAGGGGGGGGGGACTGGTTGGGTTGTGAGTTGCTGATCCCCTATTCAGGACATTCTTCATCTGGTATTAACCCTTGGTATCCTGTTGGTACCGTAACATAAAGAATAGAAGTAGTTGTCTTTAATAAAAGGAAAACACTAAATATTTGCTTTTAGGAGACCCATATCTAGGAATGCAGGTAAGACAGTACATGTGATAGCTCAAGGACACATGCAATTAACATTTTGTTCCATGATCCAAACAGAACATACAGTTTTAAACAGTTTCCCATTTCACTTCTATATTTATTTGCTCTCTTGGTATCCTTTGTTGAAAAGCAGGGTGGTAAAGTAAGGAGCGTGCACGTGTCAACAGCACAGTATGGCAGCAATTTTGCAAGAATGATCCATTTGCAAGAGTACTAAATAGAAACACGATTTCCTGCCATGTAATGCTCCAAATACCTACTGAGGTATCTCTTCAACAAAGAATACAATGAGAACAAAGCCAATTTGATAACAGAAGTAAATTCATTGTATGCTCTGTCTGAATCATAAAAAAAATGGCAGTTTCATGTCCCTTTATTTTAAATATATATCTGCTGCCCACAAACACTCCCACCTTTACCCCTTGTAGCCTCATGTACGTTTCACAAGTGTCCTGAGCCGTTCTTTATTCGCTCATTCCTGCCATATACACAGAAAGCCATGGGAAATGTCTAAAATGTGCTCCTGAATGACATCACTGGAAAATGTATTGGGAGATATCCCCAGACCATCAGAAAACTTTTTTTAAACAATTTTTCTAAAAAAAACTTTTCCAACCAGTTTTCAAATGTGTTTTTTTTAATTAAAGGGACAGTCTACTTCAAAATTGTTATTGTTTAAAAAGATAGATAATCCCTTTATTACCCATTCCCCAGCTTTGCATAACCAACACAGTTATAATAATATACTTTTTACCTCTTGAATCTAAGCCTCTGCAGACTGCCCATTTTTCTCAGTTCTTTTGACAGACTTGCATTTTAGCCAATCAGTGCCCTGGCGTGAGCACAATGTTTTCTATATGACACACATGAACTAATGCCCTCTAGCTGTGAAATGCATTTAGATAAGTGGCAGCCCTCAAACGCATAGAAATTAGAACATAAGCCTACCTAGGTTTAGCTTTCAACAAAGAATACAAAGAGAACAAAAGTAAATTGGAAAGATGTTTAAAATCACATACCCTATCTGAATCATGAACATTTAGTTTTGACTATACTGTCACCATTTTTAATTGTTCATGTTGGCTGTTTGCATGACCTTTTTTTGTCAATCTCGCTGAGAATGTTGATGATTGCAATGAATTGTGTGGAAGTTTTTTAAAATGTGATCATGAACTGACACAACTTGATAGGAAAGAACAAAATACTGACTTGAACTGAGCTGAGCTATTTTAATTTGATTTCAGTATACCCCATGATGTTTTAAACTTACAGAGCTAAACAGACTCTCACTAAAAAATGACCTTCAACAGCATTTCTGAAACAAAAATAATCCTTTTCTTCATAGATGAGACCTTATAAACTATATAAAAATACTTCAGAATGTAATAAAATACCAATGTGTTGGTTATTCTGCCATTAGTTATAATAGTAGTCTTATTTTTTTGAACAATGGCACCATCTGCTGGTAATTTTTGGGAATTGCAGAAATTAAACGACAAACATATTACAAACTAGCGGCTAGATTTAAAGTTTGGCGTTAGCCGTTAAAACCAGCGTTAGAGGCTCCTAACGCTGGTTTTGGGCTACCGCTGGTATTTAGAGTCAGTCAGCAAAGGGTCTAACGCTCACTTTCCAGCCGCCACTTTTCCATACCGCAGATCCCCTTACGTCAATTGCGTATCCTATCTTTTCAATGGGATCTTTCTAAAGCTGGTATTTAGAGTCGTGGCTGAATTGAGCGTTAGAAATCTAACGACAAAACTCCAGCCGCAGAAAAAAGTCAGGAGTTAAGAGCTTTCTGGGCTAACGCCGGTTCATAAAGCTCTTAACTACTGTGCTCTAAAGTACACTAACACCCATAAACTACCTATGTACCCCTAAACCGAGGTCCCCCCACATCGCCGCCACTCTTTTAAAAAATTTTAACCCCTAATCTGCCGACCGCACACCGCCGCCACCTACGTTATCCCTATGAACCCCTAATCTGCTGCCCCTAACACCGCCGACCCCTATATTATATTTATTAACCCCTAATCTGCCCCCCCAACGTCGCCTCCACCTACCTACAATTATTAACCCCTAATCTGCCGACCGGACCTCACCGCTACTATAATAAATGTATTAACCCCTAATCCGCCTGACTCCCGCCTCAATAACCCTATAATAAATAGTATTAACCCCTAATCTGCCCTCCCTAACATCGCCGACCCCTAACTTCAAGTATTAACCCCTAATCTGCCGACCGGACCTCACCGCTACCCTAATACATTTATTAACCCCTAAAGCTAAGTCTAACCCTAACACCCCCCTAAATTAAATATAATTTTAATCTAACTAAATAAATTAACTCTTATTAAATAAATTATTCCTATTTAAAGCTAAATACTTACCTGTAAAATAAACCCTAATAGAGCTACAATATAAATTATAATTATATTGTAGCTATTTTAGGATTAATATTTATTTTACAGGCAACTTTGTATTTATTTTAACCAGGTACAATAGCTATTAAATAGTTAATAACTATTTAATAGCTACCTAGATAAAATAATTACAAAATTACCTGTAAAATAAATCCTAACCTAAGTTACAATTAAACCTAACACTACACTATCAATAAATTAATTAAATAAAATACCTACAATTACCTACAATTAAACCTAACACTACACTATCAATAAATTAATTAAATACAATACCTACAAATAAATACAATTAAATAAACTAACTAAAGTACAAAAAATAAAAAAGAACTAAGTTACAAAAAATAAAAAAATATTTACAAACATTAGAAATATATTACAACAATTTTAAACTAATTACACCTACTCTAAGCCCCCTAATAAAATAACAAAGCCCCCCAAAATAAAAAAATGCCCTACCCTATTCTAAATTACAAAAGTTCAAAGCTCTTTTACCTTACCAGCCCTTAAAAGGGCCTTTTGTGGGGCATGCCCCAAAGAAAACTGCTCTTTTGCCTGTAAAAGAAAAATACAACCCCCCCCAACATTACAACCCACCACCCACATACCCCAAATCTAACCCAAACCCCCCTTAAAAAAACCTAACACTACCCCCCTGAAGATCATCCTACCTTGAGTCGTCTTCACTCAGCCGAGCCACCGATGGAACTGAAGAGGAGATCCGGAGCGGCAGAAGTGATCCTCCAAGCGGTGCTGAAGAGGTCTTCCATCCGGTGAAGTGATCCTCCAAGCGGCGCTGAAGAAGTCTTACATCCGGACGATGTCATCTTCCAAGCGGGGTCTTCAATCTTCTTTCTTCCGGATCCATGTTCATCCCGCCGACGCGGAACATCCATCTTCACCGACGACTTCCCGACGAATGGCGGTTCCTTTAAGGGATGTCATCCAAGATGGCGTCCCTCAAATTCCGATTGGCTGATAGAATCGTATAAGCCAATCGGAATTCGAGGGATGCCATCTTGGATGACGTCCCTTAAAGGAACCGTCATTCGTCGGGAAGTCTTCGGTGAAGATGGATGTTCCGCGTCGGCGGGATGAACATGGATCCGGAAGAAAGAAGATTGAAGATGCCGCTTGATAGAAGACTTCAGCCGGATCATGGACCTCTTCAGCTCCCGCTTGGATGAAGACTTCAGCCGGATCATGGACCTCTTCAGCTCCCGCTTGGATGAAGACTTCAGCCGGATCATGGACCTCTTCAGCTCCCGCTTGGATGAAGACTTCAGCCGGATCATGGACCTCTTCAGCCCCCTGTTTGGTCTTGGATGAAGACATCGGAGCCAGGACGAATCGGTGAACCCGGTGTGGTGAAGACAAGGTAGGGAGATCTTCAGGGGCTTAGTGTTAGGTTTATTTAAGGGGGGTTTGGGTTAGATTAGGGGTATGTGGGTGGTGGGTTGTAATGTTGGGGGGGTATTGTATGGTTTTTTTTTACAGGCAAAAGAGCTGAATTCTTTGGGGCATGCCCCGTAAAGGGCCCTTTTAAGGGCTGGTAAGGTAAAAGAGCTTTTCTATTTTAATTTTAGAATAGGGTAGGGCATTTTTTTATTTTGGGGGGCTTTGTTATTTTATTAGGGGGCTAAGAGTAGGTGTAATTAGTTTAAAATTGTTGTAATATTTTTCTAATGTTTGTAAATATTTTTTTATTTTTTGTACTTTAGTTAGTTTATTTAATTGTATTTATTTGTAGGTATTGTATTTAATTAATTTATTGATAGTGTAGTGTTAGGTTTAATTGTAGGTAATTGTAGGTATTTTATTTAATTAATTTATTGATAGTGTAGTGTTAGGTTTAATTGTAACTTAGGTTAGGATTTATTTTACAGGTAATTTTGTAATTATTTTAACTAGGTAGCTATTAAATAGTTATTAACTATTTAATAGCTATTGTACCTGGTTAAAATAATTACAAAGTTGCCTGTAAAATAAATATTAATCCTAAAATAGCTTCTATATAATTATAATTTATATTGTAGCTATATTAGGATTTATTTTACAGGTAAGTATTTAGCTTTAAATAGGAATAATTTATTTAATAAGAGTTAATTTATTTCGTTAGATTTAAATTATATTTAATTTAGGGGGGTGTTAGGGTTAAAGTTAGACTTAGCTTTAGGGGTTAATAAATGTATTAGAGTAGCGGTGAGGTCCGGTCGGCAGATTAGGGGTTAATACTTGAAGTTAGGTGTCGGCGATGTTAGGGAGGGCAGATTAGGGGTTAATACTATTTATTATAGGGTTATTGAGGTGGGAGTGAGGCGGATTAGGGGTTAATACATTTATTATAGTAGCGGTGAGGTCCGGTCGGCAGATTAGGGGTTAATAAGTGTAGGTAGGTGGAGGCGACGTTGGGGGCGGCAGATTAGGGGTTAATAAATATAATATAGGGGTTGGCGGTGTTAGGGGCAGCAGATTAGGGGTTAATAAGTGTAGGTAGGTGGAAGCGACGTTGGGGGCGGCAGATTAGGGGTTAATAAATATAATATAGGGGTTGGCGGTGTTAGGGGCAGCAGATTAGGGGTTCATAGGGATAACGTAGGTGGCGGTGGTGTACGGAGCGGCAGATTAGGGGTTAAAAAAAATGCAGGTGTCAGCGATAGCAGGGGCGGCAGATTAGGGGTTAATAAGTGTAAGGTTAGGGGTGTTTAGACTCGGGGTACATGTTAGAGTGTTAGGTGCAGACGTAGGAAGTGTTTCCCCATAGGAAACAATGGGGCTGCGTTAGGAGCTGAACCCTGCGTTTTTGCAGGTGTTTGGGTTTTTTTTCAGCTCAAACTGCCCCATTGTTTTCTATGGCGGAATCGTGCACGAGCACGTTTTTTCAGCTGGCCGCGTCCGTAAGCACCGCTGGTATTGAGAGTTGCAATGGCGGTAAATATGCTATACGCTCCCTTTTTGGAGCCTAACGCAGCCCTTCTGTGAACTCTAAATACCAGCGGTATTTAAAAGGTGCGGGCGAAAAAAAGCCAGCGTTAGATACGCGGGTCGTTACCGACAAAACTCTAAATCTAGCCGTTTGAATGTGCATGGGAAAAAAATTAGTTTCGTCCAATTTTCTTTTTGGTAAATTTACATTTTTTGTTTTAGTTTATTTATATTCATAGTTGTATTTGTTTCATACAAGTTTCATTTTAAATTTTCATTGAGAAATAAAATATTAGTTTTGCACTTCAGTGCAGATTCTTGCCATTTTTCTTTAAATGAAGCTGTAATCAGCTATATTAGCTTTTATTTGCCCTTCTATGTAATTCTGAAAGGGTCAGGAAACCCCCCAAAAATGTTATTATCAAATAAGCTTTATTCTCTTGTTATCCTTTGCTGAAGGAACAGCAGTGCACTACTGGCAGCAATCTAGCTAGCTAAATAGCCAATCACAAGACACAAATGTGTGCAGGCACCAATCAGCAGCTAGCTACCACTAGTGTAGTATATGTGCATATTCATTTTCAACAAGGGATATCAAGAGAACAAAGCCCATTTAAAAGTGTCTTAAAATTGCATGCTCTATCTGAATCTTGCAAGTTTCATTTGACTTTCCTATTCCTTTAAACTTTTATTTATCTAATTTATATTCACTGAATTTTTGATAAAACTAAAAAGTTTACTTAAAGGTACAGTAACTACTATACTGCAAAGTGTCTATTCTTAAAGGGACATGAAACACAATTTATTTCATTTATGATTTAGATAGAGCGTGCACTTTTAAACAACTTTCCATTGTACTTGTTTTATCTAATTTGCTTCATTTTCTTGGTATCGTTTGTTGAAAAGCACAGGTAGGCTGAGGCTCAGAAGCAGGAAGGGAGTCAGCGGATAATTGGTGGCTGCAAATATATGCCTCTTCTTATTGGCTTTTAACAATGTTTTCCGCTAGCTCCCTCCAAGTAGTGCATTCCTGCACTTTCAACAAAGGATACCAAGATAATGAAGCAAATTAGATCATATAAATAAAATGAAAAGTAGCTTACAAATGTATGGTCTCATGGATTTCTGTGATGGGATGGTCATGTTTTTGTTAAAGGGGCAGAGAACCCAAAATGTTTCTTTCATGATTCAGATAGACCAGCATGTAAAGTTACTTCAATTATTTAATTTGTTTTGTTCTCTTGGAATGCTTTGTTGAAAAGCATATCTAAATAGGCTCAGGAGCTGGGAGCTAGCTGCTGATTGGTGGCTGCACACGCATGCCTCTTGTCATTACATTACCAGTGTGTTCAGCTATCTCCCAGTAGTTAATTGCTGTTTCTTCTTTAAAGGATACCAAAACAATGAAGTAAATTGGAAAATTATTTAAAAATGTATGTTTTACCTGAATCATGAAAGAAAAATTTGGGGTTTTATATCCTTTTAATAATTACTTTCTATTTAGGTTACAAATGGTTAAAACAAAGAACAAATACAACACACACAGTACACACTTATTTTTCATGCCACTCATACTTGTCCGTTGAATTAGCGCAATGTGGTGTTACTCATGCAGTTTCAGTAACACAATGTTATTACGCAACGATTTTACTATGTTTACACAATTCCATTACCAGACAATCTTGTCATCGGTTCAATTAGCGCAATGTGGTTTTACTCCTGAAGAGTCAGTAACACCATGGTATTGCATTAACCAACAACCATTTTTACTCACCGCACACACACTCTCACATGCCCTCTTTAATTTTAAAAATGAATAAACCCCTTTGTCGCATAGCTAAGCGGCTGCTGGCTTTGCAGTATAAGTTGTTTATTCTTTATTGTACTTCCAATTGTTTACTGAGTCTGTTTGTTTTGAAGCTGCACTCAGCTCATTTTTTTTTAGTTTTTAAATTATTTAAAAAAAGTTTCGTCTGGCAGCAGCCATTTCTTTTTAATTTAAAAACTGCAGAAACATAATCTCTGTGTTTGTAGTTAGTTAGTTAAGTTGTCGAGGGCCTATGATCAGTACTAGTACACTACAGTATCCAGTTGAAATATGTCCCTATAGAAACGTTTTCCATTGCTCACTTTACATTTTTCTTGGCAGAGTTCTAAGTCTACCAAATAGTATTTATTTTCCTCTTGAGTGTCGTGACAACTAAATATAACTAAATAAAATGCAGCTGCAGACCCTTTCCTTCCCCAGCTACCACAGGAGCCACAAGAACATATTTGGCTGGTAGTCTGTTTCGATTGTTTGGGTGCCCAGTATTACACAAACATTATGTGTGACTCACCACCAGCATTGCTATGAGAATGCAGAATGCAGGTTGGCTAGAAAACCTCACTGACAGTCTACGAGAAGCTGCCAATCTATTCTGCTGCTCCTTCCTGGTTTGCATTCATTGGATAATGCCTGCGTGCATCATAAAAACAGCATCCAACAGCCAAAAACAGAAAAACTAACATTTTTAAAGAAAATAAAGTACTTTCATTTCATTTATTTTTATTTATTTTTTTATTTTCGACTGTTTTAGTTTTCGGTAATGCAAAGAATATAACAAAAATGCCATTTTCATTGTTTTCTTTAAATCTTTCAAAAACAATTGAAAAATCCTCATGAAACTGTTTGGACACTGTTTGGATTTGTATTTTAAAAATAATATATATATATATATATATATATAGTGTTCCAGATTCGTGCACTCACTACCAGCATTATTTCAATTGCCTGGGTGTCTCCGCCATCACAATTCACATAGAAGAAACTTCAAATATGAGGGCACTCACAGGACTTATTTTTTCATCTAAAAATCACTTCATCAAAGAATATAAATCAACATTTTAGTTTACAACTTCAAGACCATCTAAAATACAAACAATACATTATATTGCTGTATAACAAAAATATACAAAATGTATACAAAAAAGTACAAAAATCCATTATCATCCATTATTAACATCCATTAGTGTCCTCAAAGAGTTAATCCTGCAGATGCAAAAAAACAAACACCCTATTTGGATTATCAGTGTTAATTAATTAAACTCTGTCTTGTATTGGCATAGATCCATTATTGCGTTAGTGGGGGTTGTAACAAATGTAGCAGTGTACTGCATAATCCATCATTATAGGAATTTGTGATATAAAGAAACATTATTGTTACATTAACATACCTTTGGAAGTTACTGTTTACAAGTACTGCGTCTCGGTCGCCATTGGAAAAACTGCTTGCGATCTTAGCATATTGGGCAATGATTTAAACAGACCGCTCCAATCTTATTGGATATAGCGTCATTTGACGCATCAAAAGGTGAGGGTCTAATAGTAAGAACGGCGTAACTGTATTAATCCAAAGTTAGCAATAAATAATCAATCAGGTATGACATTTGAATAACCATAAGTAAGGCGCTATTAGTGGCTATAGTTTAGCTCATAAATACACACATCTGTAAGGTGTATTTCTGGGTCGCTTATGTCATGATATGATGTTTCAGAAGGGTATGGCATCTTACATATCAACATTCAAGTCGAGACTTATGTCACATAGTAATAAAACAAAGTTATGATTTGCAACATTATTATCAATGCCGCTATATATAGTAGGTGCTAATTGTAAACTATAGGTACTATCCAAGGCAACATATCATATACACATATCATAGATTCATAACAAGATGACACATTTTTTTATCAATTTTCTCTGCGGCTGGAGTCTTGTCGTTAGAATTCTAACGCTCACTTCAGCCACGACTCTAAATACCGGCGTTAGAAAGATCCCATTGAAAAGATAGGATACGCAAATGGCGTAGGGGGATCTGCGGTATGGAAAAAACAGGTAATTTTGTAATTATTTTAACTAGGTAGCTATTAAATAGTTATTAACTATTTAATAGCTATTGTACCTGGTTAAAATAATTACAAAGTTGTCTGTAAAATAAATATAAATCCTAAAATAGCTACAATATAATTATAATTTATATTGTAGCTATATTAGGGTTTATTTTACAGGTAAGTATTTAGATTTAAATAGGAATAATTTATTTAATAAGAGTTAATTTATTTCGTTAGATAAAAATTATATTTCTCCTATTAAGTGTAGTCAGTCCACGGGTCATCCATTACTTATGGAATATATCTCTTCCTAACAGGAAACTGCAAGAGAATTACCCAGCAGAGCTGCTATATAGCTCCTCCCCTCACATATCATACTCAGTCATTCTCTTGCAGCCTAACTAAAAAGGAAGCTGTGAGAGATCTGTGGTGTTTTTTAACTTAGTTTATTTCTACAATCAAAAGTTTGTTGTTTTTAAATGGCACCGGAGTGTGCTGTTTATTCTCAGGCAGCATTAGAAGAAGAATCTGCCTGGGTTTTTTTCTATGATCTTAGCAGACGTAACTAAGATCCACTGGCTGTTTCTCATCTGAGGAGTGATGTAACTTCAGAGAAGGGGAATAGCATGCAGGGCTCCCCTGCAACAAATGAGGTATGTGCAGTAATTTATTTTCTGAGGAATGGAATTGACTGAGAAAATACTGCTGATACCATTGTAAAGTAAGTTCAGCCTTAAATGCAGTGATAGCGACTGGTATCAGGCTGATGTGTGTGTGTACACTGAATGTATTTTTCTAAGGAATGGAATTGACTCTGAAAATACTGTTAATACTGAAATAATGTATGAGCCTTAACTGCAGTAAAAACGACTGGTAGCAGGCTTATTAATAATAATACATAACTTTTAAATGTATGTTTAAAACGTTTACTGGCTTGTTAATCGTTTTTGTGAGGTACTTGGTGATAAAACTTATTAGGGCATGATTTTTACCACATGGCCATTTTTGTTTTCTGCATAGAAACAGTTTCTGAGCTTCCCCACTGTTGTAATATGAGTGGGAGGGGCCTATTTTAGCGCTTTTTTGCGCAGTAAAAATTCAGTCACAATCTGTCTACTTCATCCTCCATGATCCAGATCGTCTCTAGAGAGCTCAGGGGTCTTCAAAATCCATTTTGAGGGAGGTAATCAGGCACAGCAGTCCTGTGACAGTGTATTTGACTGTGAGAAAAACGTTAATTATATAATTGTTATCCGTTTTTGGGTACTAAGGGGTTAATCATCCATTTGCTGGTGGGTGCAATCCTTTGCTAACTTAATACATTTACTGTGAAAATTTGGTTGCTATAACTATTTTGGTCATTGTTATTTCAACTGTGTCAGTTTTTCTGTGCTTCTTAAAGGCACAGTAACGCTTTTTATATTGCTTGTAAATTAATTTTGAAAAGTATTTCCAAGTTTGCTAGTCTCATTGCTAGTTTGTTTAAACATGTCTGACTCAGATGAATCTCTTTGTTCACTATGTTTAAAGGCCAATGTGGAGCCCAATAGAAACACGTGTCAGTACCTTCGCCTCCCGCTCAGGAGGTGCGTGATTTTGTACATCAGGGAGGCCCTTACAAATCACTTTGCAAGACATGGCTACTGTTATGAAAGAAGTATTATCTAAGTTGCCAGAATTAAGAGGCAAGCGCGATAGCTCTGGGTTAAGGATAGAGCGCGCGGATGAGATGAGAGCCATGTCAGATACTGCGTCACAGTTTGCAGAACGTGAGGACGGAGAGCTTCATTCTGTGGGTGACGGATCTGATCCAGGGAGACTGGATTCAGAGATTTCCAATTTTAAATTTAAGCTAGAGAACCTCCGCACATTGCTAGGGGAGGTATTAGCGGCTCTGAATGATTGTAACACGGTTGCAATTCCAGAGAAATTATGTAGGTTGGATAGATACTATGCGGTACCGGTGTGTACTGACGTATTTCCTATACCAAAAAGGCTTACAGAGATTATTAGCAAGGAGTGGGATAGACCGGGTGTGCCTTTTACCCCTCCTCCCATATTTAGGAAAATGTTTCCTATTGACGCCACCACACGAGACTTATGGCAGACGGTCCCTAAGGTGGAGGGAGCAGTTTCTACTTTAGCTAAGCATACCACTATCCCGGTGGAGGATAGTTGTGCCTTTTCAGATCCAATGGATAAAAAATTAGAGGGTTACCTTAAGAAAATGTTTGTTCAACAAGGTTTTATTTTACAGCCCCTCGCATGAATTGCGCCTGTCACTGCTGCGGCAGCATTCTGAGTCTCTGGAAGAGGCCATTCGCTTAGCTCCATTGGATGAAATAATCAACAAGCTTAAGACACTTAAGCTAGCTAACGCATTTGTTTCTGATGCCGTTGTGCATTTAACCAAACTTACGGCTAAGAACTCCGGATTCGCCATCCAAGCGCGCAGAGCGCTATGGCTTAAATCCTGGTCAGCTGACGTGACTTCTAAATCTAAATTGCTTAATATTCCTTTCAAAGGGCAGACCTTATTCGGGCCCGGCTTGAAAGAAATTATTGCTGACATTACGAGAGGTAAGGGCCATGCTCTACCTCAGGACAGGGCCAAATCAAAGGCCAAACAGTCTAATTTTCGTGCCTTTCGTAACTTCAAGGCAGGAGCAGCATCAACTTCCTCCGCTCCAAAACAGGAAGGAGCTGTTGCTCATTACAGACAGGGCTGGAAAGTTAACCAGTCCTGGAACAGGGGCAAGCAGGCCAAGAAACCTGCTGCTGCCCCCAAAACAGCATGAAGAGAGGGCCCCCTATCCGGAAACGGATCGAGTGGGGGGCAGACTTTCTCTCTTCGCCCAGGCTTGGGCAAGAGATGTCCAGGATCCCTGGGCGTTGGAGATCATAACTCAGGGATATCTCCTGGACTTCAAAACTTCTCCTCCACGGGGGAGATTTCATCTTTCAAGGTTATCAGCAAACCAAATAAAGAAAGAGGCGTTTCTACGCTGTGTACAAGACCTCTTACTAATGGGGGTAATCCACCCAGTTCCGCGGACGGAACACGGGCAGGGATTCTATTCAAACCTATTTGTGGTTCCCAAGAAAGAGGGAACCTTCAGGCCAATCTTGGACTTAAAAATCCTAAACAAATTTCTAAGAGTTCCATCATTCAAAATGGAAACTATTCGAACCATCCTTCCCATGATCCAAGAGGGTCAGTACATGACCACAGTGGATCTAAAGGATGCCTACCTTCACATACCGATTCACAAGGACCATTACCGGTATCTGAGATTTGCCTTCCTAGACAGGCATTACCAGTTTGTAGCTCTTCCCTTCGGATTAGCTACGGCTCCAAGAATCTTTACAAAAATTCTAGGATCACTGCTGGCGGTACTAAGACCGCGAGGCATAGCAGTGACTCTGTACCTAGACGACATTCTGATACAAGCGTCAAGTTTTCAAACTGCCAAGTCTCATACAGAGATAGTTCTGGCATTTCTGAGGTCGCATGGGTGGAAGGTGAACGTGGAAAAAGAGTTCTCTATTACCACTTACAAGAGTTCCCTTTCTAGGGACTCTTATAGATTCTGTAGAGATGAAAATTTACCTGACAGAGGCCAGGTTATTAAAACTTCTAAATGCTTGCCGTGTCCTTCACTCCATTCCACACACGTCAGTAGCTCAGTGCATGGAAGTAATCGGCTTAATGGTAGCGGCAATGGACATAGTACCATTTGCGCGCCTGCATCTCAGACCGCTGCAATTGTGCATGCTAAGTCAGTGGAACGGGGATTACTCAGATTTGTCCCCCCTACTAAATCTGGATCAAGAGACCAGAGGTTCTCTTCTTTCTCGGCCACATCTGTCCAAGGGGATGACCTTTCGCAGGCCAGATTGGACGGTTGTAACAACAGACGCCAGCCTTCTAGGCTGGGGAGCAGTCTGGAATTCCCTGAAAGCTCAGGGATTATGGACTCAGGAGGAGAAACTCCTCCCAATAAATATTCTGGAGTTAAGAGCAATATTCAATGCTCTCCTAGCTTGGCCTCAGTTAGCAACTCTGAGGTTCATCAGATTTCAGTCGGACAACATCACGACTGTGGCTTACATCAACCATCAAGGGGGAACCAGAAGTTCCCTAGCGATGTTGGAAGTCTCAAAGATAATTCGCTGGGCAGAGTCTCACTCTTGCCACCTATCAGCGATCTACATCCCAGGCGTGGAGAACTGGGAGGCGGATTTTCTAAGTCGCCAGACTTTTCATCCGGGGGAGTGGGAGCTTCATCCGGAGGTCTTTGCTCAACTGATTCGTCGTTGGGGCAAACCAGATCTGGATCTCATGGCGTCTCGTCAGAACGCCAAGCTTCCTTGTTACGGATCCAGGTCCAGGGACCCGGGAGCAGTGCTGATAGATGCTCTGACAGCCCCTTGGGTCTTCAACATGGCTTATGTGTTTCCACCATTCCCGATGCTTCCTCGTTTGATTGCCAAGATCAAACAGGAGAGAGCTTTGGTGATTCTGATAGCGCCTGCGTGGCCACGCAGGACCTGGTATGCAGACCTAGTGGACATGTCGTCCTGTCCACCGTGGTCTCTGCCTCTGAGACAGGACCTTCTAATTCAGGGTCCTTTCAAACATCCAAATCTAATTTCTCTGAGGCTGACTGCATGGAGATTGAACGCTTGATTCTATCAAAGCGTGGCTTCTCGGAGTCGGTTATTGATACCTTAATACAGGCTAGGAAGCCTGTTACCAGAAAAATTTACCATAAGATATGGCGTAAATATTTACATTGGTGCGAATCCAAGAGTTACTCATGGAGTAAGGTTAGGATTCCTAGGATATTGTCCTTTCTACAAGAGGGTTTAGAAAAGGGCTTATCTACTAGTTCGTTAAAGGGACAGATTTCTGCTCTGTCTATTCTTCTACACAAACGTCTGGCTGAAGTTCCAGACGTTCAGGCTTTCTGTCAGGCTTTAACTAGGATTAAGCCTGTGTTTAAGTCTGTTGCTCCGCTGTGGAGCTTAAACTTAGTTCTTAATGTTCTTCAAGGCGTTCCATTTGAACCCCTTCATTCCATTGATATCAAGCTGTTATCTTGGAAAGTTCTGTTTTTGATGGCTATTTCCTCGGCTCGAAGAGTCTCTGAGTTATCTGCCTTACATTGTGATTCTCCTTATCTGATTTTTCATTCAGACAAGGTAGTCCTGCGTACTAAACCTGGGTTCTTACCTAAGGTAGTCACTAACTAACAGGAATATCAATCAAGAGATTGTTGTTCCATCTCTGTGTCCTAACCCTTCTTCAAAGAAGGAACGACTTTTGCATAATCTGGACGTAGTCCGTGCCCTGAAATTCTATTTGCAGGCAACTAAGGATTTTCGTCAAACTTCTTCCCTGTTTGTCGTTTACTCTGGACAGAGGAGAGGTCAAAAGGCTTCGGCTACCTCTCTCTCTTTTTGGCTTCGTAGCATAATATGCTTAGCCTATGAGAATGCTGGACAGCAGCCTCCTGAAAGGATTACAGCTCATTCTACTAGAGCTGTGGCTTCCACCTGGGCCTTTAAAAATGAGGCCTCTGTTGAACAGATTTGCAAGGCTGCGACTTGGTCTTCGCTTCACACTTTTTCAAAATTTTACAAATTTGACACTTTTGCTTCGTCGGAGGCTATTTTTGGGAGAAAGGTACTTCAGGCAGTGGTTCCTTCTGTTTAATGTTCCTGCCTTGTCCCTCCCTTCATCCGTGTACTTTAGCTTTGGTATTGGTATTCCATAAGTAATGGATGACCCGTGGACTGACTACACTTAACAGGAGAAAACATAATTTATGCTTACCTGATAAATTCCTTTCTCCTGTAGTGTAGTCAGTCCACGGCCCGCCCTGTTTTTACGGCAGGTCTAAATTTTAATTAAACTCCAGTCACCACTGTACCCTATGGTTCCTCCTTTCTCGTCTGATTTGGTCGAATGACTGAGTATGATATGTGAGGGGAGGAGCTATATAGCAGCTCTGCTGGGTAATTCTCTTGCAGTTTCCTGTTAGGAAGAGATATATTCCATAAGTAAAGTGAGCTCCGGTCGGCAGATTAGGGGTTAATGCTTGAAGTTAGGTGTCGGCGATGTTAGGGAGGGCAGATTAGGGGTTAATACTATTTATTATAGGGTTATTGAGGCGGGAGTGAGGCAGATTAGGGGTTAATACATTTATTATAGTAGCGGTGCGGTCCGGTCGGCAGATTAGGGGTTAATAAGTGTAGGTAGGTAGCGGCGACGTTGGGGGCGGCAGATTAGGGGTTAATAAATATTATGTAGGTGTCGGCGATGTTAGGGGCAGCAGATTAGGGGTACATAGGGATAACGTAGGTGGCGGCGGTGTGCGGTCGGCAGATTAGGGGTTAAAAATTTGAATAGAGTGGCGGCGATGTGGGGGGGTCTCGGTTTAGGGGTACATAGGTAGTTTATGGGTGTTAGTGTACTTTAGAGCACAGTAGTTAAGAGCTTTATAAACCGGCGTTAGCCCAGAAAGCTCTTAACTACTGACTTTTTTCTGCGACTTGAGTCTTGTCGTTAGAATTCTAACGCTCACTTCAGCCACGACTCTAAATACCGGCGTTAGAAAGATCCCATTGAAAAGATAGGATACGCAAATGGCGTAGGGGGATCTGCGGTATGGAAAAGTCGCGGCTGGAAAGTGAGTGTTAGACCCTTTCCTGACTGACTCCAAATACCAGCGGGCGGCCAAAACCAGCGTTAGGAGCCTCTAACGCTGGTTTTGACGGCTACCGCCCAACTCTAAATCTAGCCGATAGATATTAATTACTCTTTATTCTACTAAAATGTACATTTAAAAATCAAGGGATTGATGTTTGTGTACTGTCAGGTTTCTAATCTAATCATGTGATACTGCCACTTACTGAGCCTTCAAAGTTATTCACACCTACTCTCCTCCCTATTTAAGCTCCACCTTGCTCACTAAATCCTTGCTTAGTATTGTAGTTCTACTGAATCACAGAACTTGCCAAGCCCTAAAGATTTACACCTGTCTCCACAGGTCTCTCAGAGTTAAGTTTATTCCTCCAGAATTATCAAGCTCAGTTTTTCAAGCTCTCCCTGCCTAAACTCTTTTTTAAGGGAACATCATACCTCAAGTCTCACTGCACTTGTACAGTTTCTCCGGTCTCATCCTCTGTTACTGCTTTTGCCAGCTCAGGCAACACCTCTCTCTGAACCATCCCAGGAAACCTTGCGGTGACGTCACACGCCAGCTGCCATAACGGACTCAGACGCCATTCAGCCTCTGCTCACAGGACACTCAATTTCCTTGCCGCTGCATCCACAGAATCAACCAGGCGGTAAGAGTTCACAACCCATGTTAAAACTCTGTATTATATTCAGCTTACAACGAAGGGAACTTCTTTGCAAAACTTACGCTTTATATTTGAATGTTATTACGCTCTGCCATTTACCTATGACCAATACTGATATACCTGTACCAAGCTGCATATTGTTTAAACCCTTACTTTCCACTCAGACATACATTGCTATTCAAGCTTAAACATATTATAACCAATTTACCATCTAAGTATATACTTCCACGCTGTATACCTTAATTGGTTTGTTGCTGTGTTTGCCTGCTGCAATGATTTAGCATATAACTATGCATGTGGCAGCAATAGGCTTCACGCATTCAACTACACCAAAAGATTAAATGTAACTCTGTGACATCTTAGTAAACTAAGCTGCCTTCCAACAATCTGTTGTTTCCTAGACGTCTCAGAGTTGCAACAAACATATATTTAATATATCCTATAGCCAGCAGTTGTGGCCCAAATAATTAATAGTGACACGTTCTCATACTTTTTCAGATATCGTGTCTCAGACCGTGACAAAATACTAAGCCCCATTTCCATTATTGGGAAATAAAAATGGACCCAGCTGGAATTAGTGCACACATGCAGACCCTTACCCAGAGGTTTGACTTATTAACTGAGGCCCTTAACACTCTTAAAACTGAAAATGATAACATGAAAACATACATTAGGGATGTTATAGACAAAAGAGTTCCTATTATTGAGCCCCAGGTTAGTCCCCCAGAAAAATTCATGGGTGACAGATCCCAGTACAGGGATTTCAAAAATGCCTGCCTCTTAATGTTCTCTTTGAAACCCCACACATACCCTAATGATAAAGCTAGAGTACTCACTGTGATGAGAACAAAATAAGGGTAAGACTGAAATACCTGCATATTGCTGTTCTACTCAGATACATCCTACATCCTACTTACACTTGTCTCTTACTTTACAGTGGGACCAACAGCGGGTCAACGCTACCGCGATACTTGACTCAGGAGCCACAGCTTCTTATATTGATAATGCCTTTACTACCCTTAATAAAATTCCACTAGTTAGAAAAAAGTCTCCTGTTTTCTTAAGAGGTATTGATGGGAAAAACATTGCTACTGGGCCTGTAGAATACCAAACTATTCCTATTCTCATGTTTACTACTGAACACCACAGGGAATACATAACCTTTGACGTTATTTCATCCCCCATTTCACCCATAGTATTAGGTATAAAATGGCTCACAACACATAACCCAGCAGTAGATTGGTCAAATCTGTCTTTGTCTTTCAACTCTAATTTTTGCCTTAACACTTGTTTTCCATCACCTATACTGCACACCTCTGAAACTATCCCAGATTTTGAAATACCAGAGGTGTATCAAGATTTCTCTGATGTTTTCAGCAAAACTGAAGCAGAACACCTTCCCCCTCACAGAAAGTACGATTGTCCCATAGACATTTTACCTGGTTCAGACATTCCCTCTGGACATATTTTTCCACTTTCAAATCCAGAACTCATACATTTAAAATCTTATTTGGAGGATAACCTAAAGAAAGGTTTCATAAGACCTTCCACTTCTCCAGCGAGCGCTGGGATTTTCTTTGTAAAGAACAAAGACGGGTCTCTTAGACCCATAGTTGATTACAGACAACTAAACAAAATAACGATAAAAAACCGTTATCCTCTCCCGCTCATCCCGGAAATCATTGAAAGACTTGAAGGGGCTAAATATTTCACCAAGTTAGATCTAAGGGGTGCCTACAACCTCGCCCGCATTAGATCTGGCGACGAGTGGTTAACTGCATTTAGAACCCGCTACGGCCTCTTTGAGTACGTTGTTATGCCTTTCGGGTTGTGCAATGCCCCAGCAACTTTTCAGCACTTAATAAATGACATTTTCAGAGATATCTTGGATGTCTTCACCGTCATCTATCTTGATGATATACTAATTTACTCAAAAACATACGATGAGCATGTTCAACATGTCCGACAGGTGCTCTCCAGACTGAGAGGTAACCATTTGTATGCCAAAGCTGAAAAATGTCTATTCAACTCGACTTCCATTACCTTCTTGGGTTATGAAATATCCTCTTCAGGCATTAGCATGGAAACAAAAAAGGTAGATGCTATCCTCAACTGGCCTGTACCAAAAACCAGACGCCAAGTACAATCCTTTATGGGGTTTGCGAATTTTTATCGCAAATTTATTAAGAACTTTTCTAAATTAGCTTTACCTTTAACCACTCTGACCAAGACCAACAAACCTTTTAAGTGGAATACCCAGGCCCAAGAAGCTTTTGATCTATTCAAACACAAATTCACTACAGCTCCCATTTTACGTTTTCCAGATCCAAAACTCCAGTTCATACTTGAGGTAGATGCCTCTAATTTTGCCATCGGAGCAGTACTCTCACAAAGGGAAGAATTAACAAAGCCTTTACATCCAGTTGCCTTCTACTCCAAAACATTAAACCCTGCGGAACAAAACTACCCAATTGGCGACAAGGAATTATTGGCAATAAAATATTCCCTAGAACACTGGCGTCATTTATTAGAAGGCGTGACTATCCCTACATTAATTTATACTGACCACCGTAATTTACAATATCTGAAATCCACCCGTACTTTATCAGCAAGACAAGTGAGATGGAACATCTTTTTCTCACGTTTTAATTTTCTCATTACGTACCGTCCCTCTGGAAAAAACCTCAAAGCAGATGCACTCTCTAGGATTCCTTCTAACTCTGATTCCCCGTTGACAGATACAACTGTTATCCCTACAGAAAACTTTCTACTATTCACACTACAGTCAGAATCCCTAGTTCTAAAAGAACAACTAAGAGATCAATCCAAACCTCTTCATCAATTACAGCGTAAACCTAACGGATGTTATTATCATAATTCACAGTTGTACATACCTCCATCACTAAGACAGACACTATTTCACATGGTACATGACTCTTCCCTGGCGGGTCATCCTGGAATACACAAAACCCAGGAACTAGTTTCCAGAAATCACTGGTGGCCTCGCATGTATAATGACATCAATGAGTATATCTCATCATGTCATGTATGTACTACCTCCAAAAGGAGCAAACATGCGCCCTATGGCCTCCTACTTCCTTTACCCACTCCATCAACCCCTTGGTCACAAATTGCTATTGATTTTATTGTAGATCTGCCAATATCGGGGAAGAATAACACTATTATGGTTGTTGTGGATCACTTCACGAAAATGTGTCATTTCGTTCCTTACTCTAAGCTACCTACCGCTTTAGAAACCATACAACTTCTCATGAAACACGTCATAAAACTTCACGGACTCCCTGACTCCATAATTAGTGACCGAGGGACCCAATTCTCAAGTAGACTTTGGCATCAGTTTTGTAAAAGTTTCTCTGTGGACAAAAAACTCACCACCGCATATCATCCCCAAGGAAACGGACAAACGGAAAGGTGTAATCAATGGCTCGAACAGTTCCTCAGATCATTCTGTTCCCATCAACAGCATCTTTGGTCAGACTTCTTACCTTATGCTGAATTTTCTTATAATAACACTCATCATTCCACTATCAACCAGACACCTTTCTTCGCTAATTACGGGTTTCATCCCCGTTTCCAGTTGTTCCCTTCTTCTGATATTCTGTCACCCAGTATCTCTGAATTCTCCGAGAACATTACCTCCAACTTCAAAAACATCGAAGCTGCTATTGTTAGAGCAAAGGAGATTTATAAGAGATATTACGACCGTCATCGTTCAACTCCACCTGTATATAGTCCAGGCGACTTAGTTTGGCTCTCTACAAGACATCTCTCCTTGAATTTGCCTTGTAGAAAACTTTCTCCTCTCTTCATTGGACCATACCCTATTGAAAAAGTCATCAACGCCAATGCTGTTAGACTTACCCTGCCGTCCTCTATGAAGGTCCATCCAACTTTCCACGTCTCTCTCCTTAAACCCTATAGAGAGGTCAGAGGCACCTCTGTTGTTCCTCTTCCACCTCAGGTTGCCCTGGACCCTAACGTGGAATATGAAGTTCGTTCCATCTTAGATTCCCGAACCCGCCGTGGACGTCTGGAATACCTGGTCAGCTGGAAGGGCTACTCTTCCGAAGAGGATTCTTGGGAACCTGCTTGTAATATATCCGCAGCTCGTCTGGTATCTCGTTTCCATCAGCGTAACCCCGATCGTCCCGGACCTTGAGCACCTGGAGTTGCTCCTTGAGAGGGGGGTCCTGTCAGGTTTCTAATCTAATCATGTGATACTGCCACTTACTGAGCCTTCAAAGTTATTCACACCTACTCTCCTCCCTATTTAAGCTCCACCTTGCTCACTAAATCCTTGCTTAGTATTGTAGTTCTACTGAATCACAGAACTTGCCAAGCCCTAAAGATTTACACCTGTCTCCACAGGTCTCTCAGAGTTAAGTTTATTCCTCCAGAATTATCAAGCTCAGTTTTTCAAGCTCTCCCTGCCTAAACTCTTTTTTAAGGGAACATCATACCTCAAGTCTCACTGCACTTGTACAGTTTCTCCGGTCTCATCCTCTGTTACTGCTTTTGCCAGCTCAGGCAACACCTCTCTCTGAACCATCCCAGGAAACCTTGCGGTGACGTCACACGCCAGCTGCCATAACGGACTCAGACGCCATTCAGCCTCTGCTCACAGGACACTCAATTTCCTTGCCGCTGCATCCACAGAATCAACCAGGCGGTAAGAGTTCACAACCCATGTTAAAACTCTGTATTATATTCAGCTTACAACGAAGGGAACTTCTTTGCAAAACTTACGCTTTATATTTGAATGTTATTACGCTCTGCCATTTACCTATGACCAATACTGATATACCTGTACCAAGCTGCATATTGTTTAAACCCTTACTTTCCACTCAGACATACATTGCTATTCAAGCTTAAACATATTATAACCAATTTACCATCTAAGTATATACTTCCACACTGTATACCTTAATTGGTTTGTTGCTGTGTTTGCCTGCTGCAATGATTTAGCATATAACTATGCATGTGGCAGCAATAGGCTTCACGCATTCAACTACACCAAAAGATTAAATGTAACTCTGTGACATCTTAGTAAACTAAGCTGCCTTCCAACAATCTGTTGTTTCCTAGACGTCTCAGAGTTGCAACAAACATATATTTAATATATCCTATAGCCAGCAGTTGTGGCCCAAATAATTAATAGTGACACGTTCTCATACTTTTTCAGATATCGTGTCTCAGACCGTGACATGTACATTTAAGATTTACAGAATGGTTTAAATGTACGACTTCCCGACGAATGACGGTTCCTTTAAGGGACGTCATCCAAGATGGCGTCCCTCGAATTCCGATTGGCTGATAGGATTCTATCAGCCAATTGGAATTAAGGTAGGAAAATTCTGATTGGCTGATGGAATCAGCCAATCAGAATCAAGTTCAATCCGATTGGCGGATCCAATCAGCCAATCAGATTGAGCTCGCATTCTATTGGCTGATCGGAACAGCCAATAGAATGCAAGCTCAATCTGATTGGCTGATCGGATCAGCCAATCGGATTGAACTTGATTCTGATTGGCTGATTCCATCAGCCAATCAGAATTTTCCTACCTTAATTCCGATTGGCTGATAGAATCCTATCAGCCAATCGGAATTCGAGGGACGCCATCTTGGATGACGTCCCTTAAAGGAACCGTCATTCGTCGGGAAGTCGTCGGTGAAGATGGATGTTCCGCGTTGGCGGAATGACCATGGATCCGGAAGAACGAAGATTGAAGATGCCTCTTGGATGAAGACTTCAGCCGGATCATGGACCTCTTCAGCTCCCGCTTGGATGAAGACTTCAGCCCGATCATGGACCTCTTCAGCTCCGGCTTGGATGAAGACTTCAGTCGGATCATGGACATCTTCAGCCCCCCGCTTAGGCTTGGATGAAGACGTCGGAGCCAGGACGAATCTGTGAACCCGGTGTGGTGAAGACAAGGTAGGGAGATCTTCAGGGGCTTAGTGTTAGGTTTATTTAAGGGGGGTTTTGGTTAGATTAGGGGTATGTGGGTGGTGGGTTGTAATGTTGGGGGGGGTATTGTATGGTTTTTTTTTACAGGCAAAAGAGCTGAATTCTTTGGGGCATGCCCCGCAAAGGGCCATTTTCAGGGCTGGTAAGGTAAAAGAGCTTTTCTATTTTAATTTTAGAATAGGGTAGGGCATTTTTTTATTTTGGGGGTCTTTGTTATTTTATTAGGGGGCTTAGAGTAGGTGTAATTAGTTTAAAATTGTTGTAATATTTTTCTAATGTTTGTAAATATTTTTTTATTTTTTGTAACTTAGTTCTTTTTTATTTTTTGTACTTTAGTTAGTTTATTTAATTGTATTTATTTGTAGGTATTGTTTTAATTTATTTATTGATAGTGTAGTGTTAGGTTTAATTGTAGATAATTGTAGGTAGTTTATTTAATTTATTTATTGATAGTGTAGTGTTAGGTTTAATTGTAACTTAGGTTAGGATTTATTTTACAGTTAATTTTGTAATTATTTTAACTAGGAAACTATTAAATATATTAAAATAATTACAAAGTTGCCTGTAAAATAAATATTAATCCTAAAATAGCTACAATATAATTATAATTTATATTGTAGCTATATTAGGGTTTATTTTATAGGTAAGTATTTAGCTTTAAATAGGATTAATTTATTTAATAAGAGTTAATTTATTTTGTTAGATTTAAATTATATTTAACTTAGGGAGGTGTTAGTGTTAGGGTTAGACTTAGCTTTAGGGGTTAATACATTTATTAGAGTAGCGGCGAGCTCCGGTCGGCAGATTAGGGGTTAATAAGTGTAGGTAGGTGGAGGCGACGTTGGGGGCGGCAGATTAGGGGTTAATAAATATAATATAGGGGTCAGCGGTGTTAGGGGCAGCAGATTAGGGGTACATAGGGATAATGTAGGTTGCGGCGGTGTACGGAGCGGCAGATTAGGGGTTAATAATAATATGCAGGGGTCAGCGATAGCGGGGGTGGCAGATTAGGGGTTAATAAGTGTAAGGTTAGGGGTGTTTAGACTCGGGGTACATGTTAGAGTGTTAGGTGCAGACTTAGGAAGTGTTTCCCCATAGGATACAATGGGGCTGCGTTAGGAGCTGAATGCTGCTTTTTTGCAGGTGTTAGGTTTTTTTTCAGCTCAAACAGCCCCATTGTTTCCTATGGGGGAATCGTGCACAAGCATGTTTTTTAGCTTTCCGCGTCCGTAAGCACCGCTGGTATCGAGAGTTGAAGTGGCGGTAAATATGCTCTACGCTCCCTTTTTTGGAGCCTAACGCAGCCCTTCTGTGAACTCTAAATACCAGCGGTATTTAAAAGGTGCGGGAGACAAAAAGCATGCGTAGCTAACGCACCCCTTTGGCCGCAGAACTCTAAATCTAGCCGTATGTGTTTAATCCCCTTAAGGCAAGTGTGCCTAATCTATGTATCCATTGAGGTTCTCTCTTAAGTAATTCCTCATCCCTATTGCATTCTCTTTCCAGAGGGGGTATTCTATCAATAACCATGGCACGTAACATTGCAACTGTGTGCCCCATTTCCATGAAATGCCTGGCTACCGGCTGATCACTTTTTCTATCTTTTATAGCCGATCTGATAGCACTTTTATGGTTAGCCAGTCTTTCTTTGAAAGGGGTAGTAGCTTTACCTATGTAAAATTTCCCACACGGACAGGT
Organism: Bombina bombina; assembly: GCF_027579735.1. Classification (NCBI taxonomy): domain Eukaryota; kingdom Metazoa; phylum Chordata; class Amphibia; order Anura; family Bombinatoridae; genus Bombina; species Bombina bombina. Next base: position 1,273,611,774 of record NC_069501.1, read on the forward strand.
GAGGAAATAAACTACATAATCAGTTGTGCATGTAAGTCTGTGTCTAAAATTATACTTTTTAGATTTATTGGGATGCTAAATGTAGTACCAGAGAATAGTGTGTTACAAGTCGCACAATTTCCACATTTATAAAATCCTGGTTTACCCTTAGGAAGCGAGGTGGTATGTTCCAGACTAATGTCATGTTTGGCAAGCATGGTTCGCATACTTTGTCCTTTCCTATATGCCATAGCGCTGCGGAATCTGTTGGCGCACTACAAATAACCGATAATAATAATAATAATAATAATGCCATTCTAGGTGGTTTCATCCCCATGAAGGGTAGTGTAGGATCTTCAGATAGAAGATGCCAATTTTTTGTCAATGTTTTCCTAATTGTGTTACAGGCTGGGGTGTATGTGGTTATAAAGTTTAGATTGGTATTGCAATTCTTAAGTGGTTTTGTTTTATAGATAAGTGTTTCTTGGCCCAAATCTGAGATTTCAGCCCAAATTGTGTCAATCTTCTTTGCTCTGTACCCCCTATCCAAAAATCTTTTTCTTATATCAAAGTATTGCTTTTTTGTTGCTTCGTTCTGTGTTGTTACGTATAACCCTAAGTAGTTGGGTTTTAAGGATACCTCTTTTTAACTGGGATGGGTGATAACTTTGATACATAAGTAGGGTATTCCTGTCTGTTGGTTTGGAGTAAAGCTTGGTACACAGTACATTTGAGTGCCACTCATTTGTTTATAAATGCAGGGATCCAAAAACTAAAGTTCAGTATCGCTGCACTCCATCTTAAACTGTACATTTTGTTCATACAAGTTAAGTTGAGTATACCACTGCTGGAGTTCTATTTCAGAGCCCCCCCCACCCCACACCATAAATACATAATCAATGTATCTACCACACATTAATACATTGGGGTTTCCTTGATTATGAATGTTTTTTTTAGTATGAGGGTGCCATAGGAGAACCCATGGCGGTTCCCACCAATTGTAAAAAGAATTTATTTTCAAATTTAAAATAATTATGTGTTAAACACATTTAGAGGAGATCATGTACAAATTCAATGGGGGGTCCTAGATACTCGGTGTTACGGTACCAACAGGATACCAAGGGTTAATACCAGGTGAACGATGTCCTGAATATGGGATCAGCAACTCACAACCCAGCCAGTTCCCCCCTCAAACATGAGACCAGGCTCCACATTGAAGGTAAAAACAGAATGCTCTTTATTGAGGGCCATATGCCCAGTATTTATGCAGGTCTGACCCCAGATGGGGGGTTGAAAGAATATTGTACATTAGATAGAGGGAGAACACCCTTTGACATGATACAATAGAATTACATTACTTAAGCAGATAAACAAGTTAAACACAAGACACACTTGATCCTCTCTTATAACTTGGGCATCTGCGCTCTGGATGTGATTAAACAATGGGAATATTTATCACTAAACTTAATTACAGCACACAATAGCTGATGCCAGCAAACCTGTCTTTAGAAAATAGCTTCTTAAAGCTGAACAAAGTTAACTCTTTCAGCACTGACAGAAGGGTCTGTCACATGGCTCCCCCCTGGTGGAACACTCCGGCAGACCCGGCTTGACCCTTTGGCGGGTCAACTTGGGGATGACCGGACTAGGAAGTGGTAGGCATGTCAGTTTGCCGGGACAATCCATCTGCATTCCCGTTTAGCTTACCGGGCTGGTAGCTGATGGTGAAGTTATAGGGTTGGAGGGCTAAACTCCACCGCAGCAATCTACCATTGTCTCCTGAGACCCGGTTAAGCCAGACTAAGGGATTGTGGTCCATTATGAGAGAGAATTCCTGTCCGTATAGATAAGGGTTCAACTTCTTCAGTGCCCAGACCAGGGCTAAACATTCCTTCTCTACTGCCGCATAACTTACTTCCCGAGGTAACAACTTTCTGCTTAGGTATGCAACAGGATGCTCTCCTCCATCCTCCCCGACTTGGCTCAGCACAGCCCCCAGTCCATACATGGAAGCATCTGTATGAATGAGAAAACGTTTGTTAGGGACTGGGGCAGCCAAGACAGGGGCATTCACAAGAGCCTGCTTCAGTGCCTGAAACGCGGCTTCACAAGCTGGAGACCACAGGACCTGTTTGGGGAGGTTCTTTTTAGTCAGGTCAGTCAGGGGCTTGGCGATAGTACTGTAGTCTGGGACAAAACGTCGGTAATACCCAGCCGTCCCCAGGAAGGCTAGCACTTGGGTCTTAGTGATAGGTGTGGGCCAGTTAGCCACAGCCTCTACCTTGGCTGGCTCCGGTCTCTGGCTCCCACACCCCACTCGGTGATCCAAGTACTGTACTTCAGCCATACCTAGATGGCACTTGTCTGGTTTCAAGGTCAGGCCAGCGGCCCGAATCTTGTCCAGAACCACCCCTACATGGATTAGGTGTTCTTCCCAGGACTCACTGTAAACCGCAATGTCGTCCAGGTATGCACAAGCAAATTCCTGGAAGTTATCGAGGAGTCTATCCACCATACGCTGGAAGGTAGCCGGAGAATTCTTCATGCCAAAGGGCATGACCTTAAACTGGTACAGGCCCGAATGGGGTGATGAATGCCGACTTGGGGATAGCATCCTCGGCCAGGGGAATCTGCCAATAGCCTTTACACAGGTCTATGGTGGTCAGATAGCGTCCCCTAGCAATACGGTTTAGTAATTTGTCTACCCGGGGCATCGGGTAAGCGTCAGTGTTGGTCCTTTCGTTGAGCCGCCTGTAGTCCACACAGAACCGGGTGGTCCCATCTTTCTTAGGTACCAGGACTACAGGTGAAGTCCAAGGACTATCGGAGTGCTCGATGACTCCCATCCGAGCCATCTCCTGTATCTCCTTCCGCATTCCTTCTCGGACTGCTTCGGGGATACGGTAGGGAGGCTGTCGCAGGGGATTCTGTCCAGGGGTCTCTACCTTATGTACAGCTAGAGTAGTGTAGCCGGGCTCTTGGGAGAATGTCGCCTGCTTCTCCCACAGGAGCTGTCTTGCCTATACCTTCTCGGTAGGGTTTAACCGGTCCCCTAGCTGCACAAGACTAGTGAGGTCAGTCTGGGGTTCCTTCTCTAATAAGTCGGGCAGGGGTAAATTCTCTGGCTCGTCTGCAGCAGGGGCACACACTGCAGCGACATCCTCTGGCCTCTCCTGATACTCCTTCAGCATGTTCACATGAAAGGATCGCTGGATCCTTTCATCTGCACAGCTGGCTATAATATAGGTAGTATCACACACCTGAGATAACACCTTATACGGGCCCTGCCAAGATGCTTGCATCTTGTTGGTCTTCACAGGCTTGAGCACCAAAACTTTCTGTCCAACCTGGAAGACCCGCTGCCGGGCACCCCGATCGTACCACCCCTTCTGTCTCCCCTGGGCCACCTGGAGATTCTCTCTTACCATCAGGGACAGTTTCTCCATGCGTTCCCGGAGTTCCAGAACATATGGTACTATGGGGATCCCCTCCTGCTCTGTCTCTCCCTCCCAGTGTCCTCTAATGAGATTCAGGGGTCCACGGACCCTTCTCCCATAGAGTAACTCAAAGGGAGAGAACCCAGTAGATTCCTGGGGCACCTCTCTGTACGCAAATAACAGATGAGGCAGGAATCGTTCCCAGTCTCTGCAAGTGTCAGTAAAGGTCCTCAGCATCTGCTTTAGGGTGCCATTAAAGCGCTCGCAGAGACCGTTAGTCTGTGGGTGATAAGGCGAACTGAGCAATGGTTTAATGCCGCACACCTTCCACAGCTGCTGGGTGAGCACAGCGGTAAACTGGGTCCCCTGATCAGAGAGAATCTCCTTAGGGAACCCGACCCTAGTAAAAACCTTAACCAGGGCGTCAGCTACTGTCTCTGCCTCTATATTCGACAGTGCTACTGCCTCTGGGTAACGAGTGGCATAGTCCACCACAGTGAGAATATACTTCTTACCTGATGGACTAGCCCTGGCCAGTGGACCCACAATGTCAACGGCTATGCGGGAAAAGGGTTCCCCAATGACAGGCATAGTAATAAGCCTAGCTTTTGGGTGATCCCCCCGCTTACCCACCCGTTGACAGATGTCGCAAGTGCTACAATATACCCGCACATCTCTGTTAAAATTGGGCCAGAAGAAATTTTGGGTGATCCTATGAGCTGTGCGGCGGGACCCTAGATGTCCAGCTAATGGTACATCGTGCCCAATCCGCAGAATCTCTTGCCGGTATTTCGCAGGCACCACCAGCTGCCGATTCTGTGGAGGGGCAGTACTTTTTTGGGCAGGTTTGGGGATTCTATATAGCCTATCCCCCACCCACTCATAACGTTCCCCATCTACCCCCTCTTCTCCAGCATCTGCCCTAGCCCTGTACTTCTGAAGGGTGGGATCTTCCCAGGTTTCCCTCCTGTACGTCTCTGGGGTATCCCAGCCTAAGGGGGCCTGATCTAGGGTACAAGTCGGGGGAGAGAGTCTTACCTGGGTCTCAGCAGCAGTTGGGTCGGTCTCGGTGGCACGGGCCTGAGCACGGGTAGTCACAGGGTTAACATCAGCGGGACCCATTGGAGCGTAGGCAGAAACAAGGGGGGCCAAGTCATTTCCAAGGAGAACATCAGCTGGTAAATCCTTCATGACCCCCACATTCACATGTCTAGCGCCCACTCCCCAATCCAAATGTACCCGGGCAACAGGTAGGCGGAACACAGTGCCCCCTGCCACCCTCACAGCCACAGTGTCTCCGGTGTGCTGGTTCTCGGACACCAAGTTCTTTTGGAGCAAGGTCATGGTAGCACCAGTATCCCGTAGACCACTGACCTCCTTCCCATTCACTTTAACCAGTTGCCGGTGCTGTTGTCGGTTATCCCGGTGGACAGCTTGCCCGGGGTCTGCTTCATGTAGGATGCCCCAGCATTCTTCCCCCTCTATGCAGTGAGCAGCAGGCTGAGGGTTACGTGGGGTTCCGCTGGCGGGTCTCCTCCAGGACTGTGCTTGGTTCGCAGTGTTTAGGGGACACTCCGATCTTTTGTGCCCTAGTTGCTTACATCCAAAGCACCGAATAGGCTGTGAGTAATCCCGTGAGTTGATCTGGGCTGTCTGAGGGTAGTTCGTGGCTGAAGGCGGTGTGGAATAGCGGTGCACCGGGGGTTGGTAACTGGCAGCTGCTGGGGTTACTGGGGGTCTGTACTCCACTCTAGCAGGGGGCTTAGTGGTAGCAGTATCCAGTTTGTGGGCGTCCGTATACTCATCTGCCAGGTGAGCAGCTTCATGCAGGGTGGAGGGTTTACGGTCCCGAACCCACTCTCTAACTCCTGCTGATAACTTGTGAAAGCAATGTTCCAACAGGAATAGCTGCAGCACCTCTTCCCCAGATACGGCTTGGCACCCCGCCATCCAGTAAGATGCTGTGCGGTGCACCTTACATGCCCACTCAACGTAGGAATCACCAGCTAATTTGACAGTGTCTCTGAACCGCCTCCGATATGCCTCCGGTGTAACTGCATACCTGGAGAGCAGAGCCTCTTTTACAGTATTATAATCCCCGACTTCCTCATCTGGAATGGCCCGAAAAGCCTCACAGGCCCGGCCGGATAGCTTTCCAGATAATATCGTGACCCAGTCCTCTGCGGGTACCTGGTGTAGTGCACATTGCCTCTCAAAATCCGCAAGGTACCCATCAATCTCTCCTTCTGTTTCCAGGAAGTTTTTAAAAGCTGCAAAATGCACTTTTCTCTTTTCCACTGGGGTTGTCGTGACTTGGGCTGCTGCAGCGCCGCTTTGGCAAAGTAGGTTGGCCTCCACAGCGGCTATGACCCGGTCGATAATTTCCACGGACGGGTTGGGGCCATAATGTGCCAGTCTTATTTTGACCTCCCGGTCAAAGCTTGCTTCTTCGGGGGTTCTGTCTGATATGCTGGACTCATTGGTTCCTTCGGGCCCTGGTACTCAGTCCATCTCGGTCAGTCTTGTAATAATCTCCCTCTTCCTGAGGTTACTGGTTTGTTGGCCCCGTTGTTCTAGCAGGTCTTTAAGGGTAGCTCTTCTGGGTGATAAGGCTCGTCCCGTCGCTTGCCACCAATTGTTACGGTACCAACAGGATACCAAGGGTTAATACCAGGTGAACGATGTCCTGAATATGGGATCAGCAACTCAGAACCCAGCCAGTTCCCCCCTCAAACATGAGACCAGGCTCCACATTGAAGGTAAAAACAGAATGCTCTTTATTGAGGGCCATATGCCCAGTATTTATGCAGGTCTGACCCCAGATGGGGGGTTGAAAGAATATTGTACATTAGATAGAGGGAGAAAGCCTTGGGAATATTTATCACTAAACTTAATTACAACACACAATAGCTGATGCCAGCAAACCTGTCTTTAGAAAATAGCTTCTTAAAGCTGAACAAAGTTAACTCTTTCAGTACTGACAGAAGGGTCTGTCACACTCTGGATCAGATTTTAAGCCTTCTCTGACTGCTTCCACCCCTAGATCATGGGGGAAAATAGTGTAAAAGCTTGTTACATCTAAGCTTACTAATATTATCTGCTCAGGAAATGGGATTTCTTTAAGCATTTGGATGAGACTAAGGGTACGCCGCTGGTCCTTAAGGGCATAATGACCACTGGGTACAATGTTGGTCGTTAAGGGGTTAAACTAGTTACTTCTTCATTAACCAATAGTATCCAATCTAGTGAAGGCTTGTTGGCTATTCCACACCATTTTTTGCAAAATTCATTGTTATTCCTCCCTAATGTCGAAAGATTTCTCACCCGAAACCCACGGGAATAATTTTTATCTTAAAGTAATCGACAAGATAATTCAAGTGTAAATTGTAATCTATTCCTTTACGTTTTAAATTCAACAATCTATTATACAAATTAAGAGGAGTCTCTCCTATGGCCTCACTGCCACAAGCTTGTAAAATCCTCTCTGCATCTTCATCAGTATAAACAAATAGAGAGTCATCATCATTATCCACCCCTACAGTCCCAGAACCTGGGTGTGTAGTGGACGTATCCATGATCACTTGAGTTAATGAAAACACTGTAATCCAAGTGCTGTGTCACAAATATATAAAAAACAAAAGATGTTTGAAGTTTTTTCTATGTAAATTGCGATGGAGGAGACACCTGGGCAATTGAAATAATGCTGGTAGTGAGTGCATGAATCTGGAACACTATTATTCAAGTCTTGAAGATTTGCTTCATTGCACCCTCACTCTCTAATTGGATAAATCCTGACAACTCCAGGATTGCCTGTAGTGATTTGGTTCTTACCATTTTTTGTTTTTTATATATTTGTGACACAGCACTTGGATTACAGTGTTTTCATTAACTCAAGTGATCATGGATATGTCCACTACACACCCAGTTTCTGGGACTGTAGGGGTGGATAAGGATGATGACTCTATTTGTTTATACAGATGAAGATCTGGAGAGGATTTTATAAGTTTGTGGCAGTGAGGCGATAGTAGATACTCCTCTTAATTTGTATAATAGATTGTTGTTTTTCAAGCGTAAAGAAATAGATTACAATTTACACTCGAATTATCTTGTTGAATAAAAAATGATTCCCTGTAGGTTTCGGGTGAGAAACCTTCCTACAATAGGAAGGAATAACAATGAATTTTGCAAAAAATGGTGTGGAATAGCCAATAAGTGTTCACTAGATTGGATACTATTGGTTATTGAAGAAGTAGTTTAAAGAGAAACACCAAAACAGAAATTGAAAAGATTTAAAGTGAAAAGATGCATTGTCTTAGGGACGACACCAATGAAGATTGGTTAAAACTTCACACTGTAGAAACTGACTATAGGGAAAAGAAAGTGTACCCTTGGTTAAGTGGCAGAGCCATAGGATACAGAAGAAGATTCAAAGATAGACAAACACAGAGAAATATACATACAGTCGACACCAGTGGTGACTCCAGTGAACCTGATAATACACGGTCCAATAGCAATACTACACAAAACAAAGAATACAAACAAGATCACAAAATAAACCACTCAAATTTGCAAAAAAGAATTTAACAAAAAGAGATATAGAAACCACATCAGAAGGGGGGGGGGGGGTACCATGAAAAAGTAATACATCAGGACACTGAAAGTGTAATAGTTAATCTCAGTGGCAAAAGACTTACAGATAGATTATGAGTTATGCGCGCTATAGGGAAATTAACGAATGCAAGAAAAGTTGCGTTATTTAACCCCCTATTGCGCAGCCATTACAAGTTTTTCAAAACCGGGCTTGTGCATATTTTGCTTTTAAGCTCCATACCACACAAAATACAAGCGATGTTTTGACATACTCGGGCACGCGTCCCCCATAGACATCAATGGAGAGAGCGGGCCAGAAAAGCTCTGTAACGCAGCCCCATTGATGTCTATGGGGGGGGGGGAAGATATGTTTAAACCTAACACCCTAACATAACACCCACGTCTAAACACCCCTAATCTGCCCCCCACCGACATCGCCGCCACTTACCTACAGTTATTTACCCTTAATCTGCCGCCCCGATATCGCAGCCACCTAAATAAAGCTATTAACCCCTAATCTGCCGCTCCCAATATCGCCGCCACTATACTAAAGTTATTAACCCCTATTCCCATTCACTCCAACCCACACTATGATAAATATATTAACCCCTATTCTACCGCTCCCCGACATCGCCACAACTAAATAAAGCTTTTAACCCCTAAACCTCTGGCCTCCCACATCACTACCCCTAAATAAATCTATTAACCCCTAAACTGACAGCCCCCTACATCGCAAAATTCTAAATTAAACTATTAACCCCTACACCTACCCCTAAACCTAACCCTAACGTAACCCTAACCCTAACACCCCCTAACTTTAACAAAATTAAAATATAGTTAAATTAAAATTACAATTATTAAAGGGACAGTCTACACCAGAATTTTTATTGTTTTAAAAGATAGATAATCCCTTTATTACCCATTTCCCAGTTTTGCATAACTAACACAGTAATAATAATATACTTTTAACCTCTGTGATTATCTTGTATCTAAGCCTCTGCAAGCTGCCCCTTTTTTCAGTTCTTTTGACAGACTTGCAGTCTAGCCAATCAGTGCCTGCTCCCAGATAACTTCACGTGCACAAGCACAGTGTTATCTATATGAAATACGTGAACTAACACACTCTAGTGGTGAAAAACTGTTAAAATGCAATCTGAAAGAGGTGGGCTTCAAGGTCTAAGAAATTAGCATATGAACCTCCTAGGTTAAGCTTTCAACTAAGAATACCAAGAGAACAAAGCAAAATTGGTAATAAAAGTAAATTGGAAAATTGTTTAAAATTACATGCTCTATCTGAATCATGAAAGTTTATTTTGGCCTAGACTGTCCCTTTAACTAAATATTACCTATTTAAAACTAAATACATACTTACCTGTGGAATAAAACCTAAGATAGCTACAATATAACTAATAGTTATATTGTAGCTAGCTTAGGTTTTATTTTTATTTCACAGGTAAGTTTGTATTTGTTTTAACTAGGTAGACTAGTTCGTAAATAGTTATTAACTATTTACTAACTACCTAGTTAAAATAAATACAAACTTATCTGTAAAATCAATCCTAAACTACCTTACACGAAAACCTAAAATTACAACAACGAAAAAAACACTAAAATCACAAAAAATATAAAAACCTTCCATTACAAAAAAAACAACGAAATTATCCAAAAAATAAATAAAATTATTCCTATTCTAATACCCTTTAAAAAAAAAAGAAAAAAAAACACCCCAAAATAAAAAAGCCTAATCTAGAATAAGCTACCAAGGGCCCTTAAAAGGGCATTTTGGGGGCCCTTAAAAGGGCCTTTTGTAGGACATTACCCTAAAGTTAACAGCTCTTTTGCTACAAAACCCCCCTAACCCAAAGTAAAACCTAATCTACCCATTGCCCTGAAAAGGGCATTTGTATGGGCATTGCCCTTTAAAGGGCATTTAGCTCTTTTGCTGCCCAAGCCCTAATCTAAAAATAAAACCCACCCCAAAATGAAAAAAATACATTACACAAAATAACGAATTATCAAAAATAATAAAAATTATTCCTAATGGCTGATTTGAACAGCCAATAGGATTTTAGCGGCTCTAATTCCTATTGGCTGATTTAAATTTTTCAGCCAATAGGAATGTAATGGACGCCATTTTGTAACGGCTCCCTTGCATTGAAGATTCAGTGTACGGCAGCGACTGTGTGAAGAGGATGCTCTGCGCCGGATGTCTTCAGGATGGATCGGCTCCGTGCCGCCGGGATCAAGATAGAAGATGCCGCCTGGATGAAGATTAAAGAGGCTGCCTGGATGAAGACTTCTCGCCGCTTGGATGAGGACTTCGCCGCTGGGAGGAAGATTGAAGAGGCCGCCTGGATGAAGACTTATCGCTGCCTGGATGAGGACTTCACCGCTGGGATGAAGATCGTTCAAGCGGGACTTCAAAAACTGTAAGTGGATCGTCAGGGGTTAGTGTTAGGCTTTTTTAAAGGTTTTTTTGGGTGTTTTTTTTTAGTCTAGGGTTTAGCCTTGTCCAATCCAAATGCTCTTTTCAGGGCTTAGGTTTTTTTTTAGAGTTAGTTTTTTTTGGGGGGTTAGTTGGGTGGTGGGTTTTACTGTTGGGGAGACTTTGTATTTTTTTACAGGACAAAGAGCTGTTTAACTTATGGCAATGCCCTACAAAAGGCCCTTTTAAGGGCTATTGGTAGTTTATGTTGGATCATTTTGTTTGTTTTCGTAATTTAGTGTTTGTTATTATTTGTAATTTTGTCTTTTTTATTTTCTTGTATTTAGATACTTTGTCATTTTTAGAGTAGTGTTAGGATTTTTTTAATGTGCAGTTTAGTTTAACTGGTAGTTAGTATAATTTTAGTTTAAAAATCATTTTATTTTAATTGTTAGTTTAAACTTAGTTTTTTTAATTTGACAGGTAAGTTTTAATTTAATTTAAGCTAGGGAAATTGTAATTTGAATCTAAAGTTAGGGGGGCGTTAGGTTTAGGGGTTACTAGTTTAATTTAGTTTATTGCAATGGGGGGTTGTCGGTTTAGGGGTTAATAGTTTACTTTAGTATATTTCGTTGTGGGGGGCTTGCGGTTTAGGGGTTAATAGGTTTATTATAGTGGCGGCGGTGTAGGGCTTAATAACTTTAGTACAGTGGGGGCAATGTGGGTGAACGGCAGATTAGGGGTTAATTATATTTAAATAGTGTTTGCGATGCGGGAGGGTGGCGGTTTAGGGGTTAATAAGTTTATTATAGTTGTGACGATGTTGGGGAGCGGCGGAATAGGGGTTAATATTTTTTTAAGCGGCCGCAATATCGGGAGCGGCAGATTAGGGGTTAATAAGTTAATATAGTGTTTGCGATGCGGGAGGGCCTCGGTTTAGGGGTTAATAGGTAGTTTATGGGTGTTTAGTGTACTATGTAGCAGTTTAGTTATGAGTTTTATGTTACAGATTCATTTTAGGCTGAAACGCTGTTTTTTTAGCCAGAACGCAAAACTCGTAATACCAGTGCTATGGGAATCCCATGAAAAAACATTTGGCTAGATTTAGAGTTTTGTCGGTAAAAAGCAACGTAGCTAACGCTGCTTTTTTTTGCCAACGCACCCTTCTAACAACGCTGGTATTTAGAGTTGTCTGAGGGGCTGCGTTAGGCTCAAAAAAGGGAGTGTTGAGCCTAACTTAGCTCCACTTCAACCCTCAATACCAGCGTTGCTTACGGTAGCGGTAAGCTGGCAAAACGTGCTCGTGCACGATATCCCCATAGGAAACAATGGGGCATTTTGGGCTGAAAAAAAACCTAACACCTGCAAAAAAACAGCGTTCAACTCCTAACGCAGCCCCATTGTTTCCTATGGGGAAACACTTTCTAAGTCTGCACCTAACACCCTAACATGTACCCCGAGTCTAAACACCCCTAACCTTACACTTATTAACCTCTAATCTGCCGCCCCCGCTATTGCTGACACCTGCATTATACTATAAACCCCTAATCTGCCGCTCCGTACACTGCCGCAACCTACATTATATTTATGAACCCCTAATCTGCTGCCCCTAACACTGCCGACCCCTATATTATATTTATTAACCCCTAATCTGCCCCCCCAACGTCGCCGCTACCTACCTACACTTATTAACCCCTAATCTGCCGACCGGACCTCGCCGCCACTATAATAAATTTATTAACCCCTAAACCGCCGCACTCCCGCCTCGCAAACCCTAGAATAAATAGTATTAACCCCTAATCTGCCCTCCCTAACATCGCCGCCACCTACCTACAATTATTAACCCCTAATCTCCAGCCCGCACCGTAGCCGCTACTATAATAAAGTTATTAACCCCTAAACCTAACTCTAACCCTAACAGTCTTTTTCCTATAATTAACTAAATTATTCCTATTTAAAACTAAATACCTATCAAATAAACCCTAATATAGCTACAATGTAATTAATTATTACATTGTAGCTATTTTAGGATTTATATTTATTTTACAGGCAACTTTGTATTTATTTTAACTAGGTACAATAGCTATTAAATAAATTACCTACAATTACCTAAAATAAAATACAATAAAATAAACTATTCTATAGTACAAAAAAAACAAACTCTAAATTACAAAATATAAAAAAGAATTACAAGCAGTTTAAACTAATTACACCTAATCTAACTAATTACACCTAATCTAATGTGGGTGGTGGGTTGTAATGTTGGGGGGGGTATTGTATTTTTATTTTCATGCAAAAGAGCTGATTACTTTGGGGCAAGGCCCCGCAAAAAGCCCTTTTAAGGGCTGGTAAAAGAGCTGATTACTTTTGTATTTTAGAATAGGGTAGGGAATTTTTTATTTTGGGGGGCTTTTTTATTTTATTAGGGGGCTTAGGTTAGGTATAATTAGTTTAAACTGCTTGTAATTCTTTTTTATTTTTTGTAATTTAGTGTTTGTTTGTTTTTTATTATAGAATAGTTTATTTTATTGTATTTTATTTTAGGTAATTGTAGGTAATTTATTTAATTAATTTAATGATAGTGTAGTGTTAGGTTTAATTGTAACTTAGGTTAGGATTTATTTTACAGGTAATTTTGTATTTATTTTAACTAGGTAGCTATTAAATAGTTATTAACTATTTAATAGCTATTGTACCTAGTTAAAATAAATACAAAGTTGCCTGTAAAATAAATATAAATCCTAAAATAGCTACAATGTAATAATTAATTACATTGTAGCTATATTAGGGTTTATTTGATAGGTAAGTATTTAGTTTTAAATAGGAATATTTTAGTTAATTATAGGAATATTATTTCATTTAATAAAAATTAAATTTATGTTAGGGGGTGTTAGGGTTAGGGTTAGAGTTAGGTTTAGGGGTTAATAACTTTATTATAGTAGCGGCGACGGTGCGGGTGGGAGATTAGGGGTTAATAATTGTAGGTAGGTGGCGGCGATGTTAGGGAGGGCAGATTAGGGATTAATACTATTTATTATAGTGTTTGCGAGGCGGGAGTGCAGCGGTTTAGGGGTTAATACATTTATTATAGTGGTGGCGAGGTCCGGTCGGCAGATTAGGGGTTAATAAATGTAGGTAGGTGGCGGCGACATTGGGGGCGGCAGATTAGGGGTTAATAAATATAATATAGGTGTCGGCGATGTTAGGGGCAACAGATTAGGGGTTCATAGGGATAATGTAGGTGGCGGCGGTGTCCGGTCGGCAGATTAGGGGTTAAAAATGTGGGGGGGCCTCGGTTTAGGGGTACATATGTAGTTTATGGGTGTTAGTGTACTTTAGAGCATGGTAGTTAAGAGCTTTATATTCCGGCGTTAGCCCATAAAGCTCTTAACTACTGACTTTTTTTGTCGGTAGGAGTCTTGTCGGTAGAGGATCTACCGCTCACTTCTCCCAAGACTCCAAATACCGGCGTTAGGCAGATCCCATTGAAAAGATAGGATACGCAATTGGCGTAAGGGGATCTGCGGTAGCCTGGAATCGCGGTAGGGAAGTGAACGGTAGACCCTTTCCTGGCTGACTCTAAATACCAGCGGGCGGTAAAAAGCAGCGTTAGGACCCCTTAACGCTGCTTTTGACGGCTAACGCCAAACTCTAAATGTAGGCGATTATTTTTAAAAGTGCGGTACTGACGTTGCGTTACAGGCTAAAAGGCTTGCAGTGCACCTATACTGACAAGACTCGTAATGGCTGCGTTGCTGTTTTAACGCTGAAAATACCGTATTTTCAGCGTTAAAAGACGAACGCACAGACTTGTAATCTAGCTGTTAGTGAAGAGCAAGAGAAACTCTTAAACAAAGGCCTTGGCTATGTTCCCACACCTAAGCACGATTACTTTACACATCAAGTAGACCTTAACAGATTTCAGCGACAACAAAGATAATTTTAAGTCAGCTCCTAACGCACAGTCTGCCAGTAAAGAGCCCAATACCACACACCCCACTATTAAAACATGCATGTCCATTTGTACCAGAGCAACTTTAAACCAACATGTTACAGGTGAACAATACAAGTCCAATATGAATAGTGTAGAAAGGCAAGCCCTACAAGAACTAAAGAAAGATACATCTATAGTGAACCGCCCTGCGGATAAGGGGGGAGCCATAGTAATATTAGACTGAGACTTTTATATAACTGAACTCCTTTGTCAGCTAAATAACACTAAGATATACAAGAAATTTACAAGAAATCCAACCAGGGAATATAAATCTGCCCTTGATACTCAGCTCTCCAGCAAGGCTTCATTGATGAAACTATCCTTAAATTCCTTACTAATGATTATCCCAAATACCCCAAAATATACACTTCCTAAAATTCATAAAGACCTAATAAGACCCCCCGGGAGGCCTATAGTTTCTGCCATTGGATCACTTTACCAAGGTATAGCCCAATACATAGACTTCCATTTACAGTATACTGTTAAAAAAACAAAATCGTACTTATTGGACTCTATTAGTCTCATCAAAATGCTTAACGAAATCACATTCCTTGAGCAGATAATATTAGTAAGCTTAGATATAACAAGCCTTTAAACTATTATCCCCCATGATCTAGTGGTGGAAGCAGTCAGAGAAGGCTTAAAATCTGATCCCGAGTATCTAGGACCCCCCATTGAATTTGTACTTGATCTCCTCCAAACGTGTTTAACACATAATTATTTTAAAAAAATGTGAAAATACATTCTTTTTACAATTGGTGGGAACTGACATGGGTTATCCAATGGCACCCTAATACGCCAATTTATTTATGGCATGGTAAAAAAATAAATACATTTATAATAAATTTGTAATAAAAAGAAAATCCCAATGTATTAATATATCGTAGATACATTGATGATGTATTTATGGTGTGGGGGGCTCTGAAATAGAACTCCAGCAATGGTATACTTAACTTGTATGAACAAAATGTACAGTTTAAGATGGAGCGCAGTGAAACTGAACTTTATTTTTTGGGTCTCTGCATTTATAAACAAATGAGTGGCACTCAAAATGTACTGTGTACCAAGCTTTACTCCAAAGCAACAAACAGGAATACCCTACTTATGTATCAAATTTATCACCCACCCCAGTTAAAAAGAGGTATCTTTAAATCCCAACTACTTAGGGTTATACGTAACAACACAGAACAAAGCAACAAAGAAACGCAATACTTTGCTATGAGAAAAAGATTTTTTGGTAGGGGGTACAGAGCAAAAGAGATTGACACAAGTTGGGCTGAAATCTCAGATTTGGACCAAGAAACACTTATCTATAAAACAAAACCACCATGCTTGTCAAACATGACATTAGTCTGGAACATGCCACCTGGCTTCCTAAGGGTAAACCAGGATGTTATAAATATGCAAATTGTGTGACTTGTAACACACTATTCTCTGGTACTACATTTAGCCATCCCTTTAAAACTAAAAAGTATAATATTAGACACAGACTTACATGCACAACTGATTATGTAGTTTATTTCCTCACCTGTCCGTGTGGGAAATTTTACATAGGTAAAGCTACTACCCCTTTCAAAGAAATACTGGCTAACCATAAAAGTGCTATCAGATCGACTATAAAAGATAGAAAAAGTGATCAGCCGGTAGCCAGGCATTTAATAGAAATGGGGCATACAGTTGTAATGTTACGTGCCATGGTTATTGATAGAATACCCCCTCTGGAAAGAGAATGCAATAGGGATGAGGAATTACTTAAAAGAGAACCTCAATGCATACATAGATTAGGCACACTTTCCCCAAGGGGATTAAACACATAGATATTGATTACTCTTTATTCTACTAAGATGTACATTTTAAAATCAAGGGATTGATGTTTGTGTACATTTAAGATTTACAGAATGGTTAAAATATTTAAAATATTGATAAAAAAATGTGTCATCTTGTTATAAATCTATGATATGTTGCCTTGGATAGTACCTATAGTTTACAATTAGCACCTACTACAGTGGGGAAAAAAAGTATTTAGTCAGCCACCAATTGTGCAAGTTCTCCCACTTAAGAAGATGAGAGAGGCCTGTAATTTTCATCATAGGTATACCTCAACTATGAGAGACAAAATGTGGAAACAAATCCAGACAATCACATTGTCTGATTTGGAAAGAATTTATTTGCAAATTATGGTGGAAAATAAGTATTTGGTCACCTACAAACAAGCAAGATTTCTGGCTCTCACATACCTGTATCTTCTTCTTTAAGAAGCTCCTCTGTCCTCCACTCATTACCTGTATTAATGGCACCTGTTTGAACTTGTTATCAGTATAAAAGACACCTGTCCACAACCTCAAACAGTCACACTCGAAACTCCACTATGGTGAAGACCAAAGAGCTATCGAAGGACACCAGAAACAAAATTGTAGACCTGCACCAGGCTGGGAAGACTGAATCTGCAATAGGCAAGCAGCTTGGTGTGAAGAAATCAACTGTGGGAGCAATAATTAGAAAATGGAAGACATACAAGACCACTGATAATCTCCCTCGATCTGGGGCTCCACGCAAGATCTCACGATGTGGGGTCAAAATGATCACATGAACGGTGAGCAAACATCCCAGAACCACACGGGGGGGGGCCTAGTGAATGACCTGCAGAGAGCTGGGCCAACGTAACAGAGGCTACCATCAGTAACACACTACGCTGCCAGTGACTCAGATCCTGCAGTGCCAGACGTGTCCCCCTGCTTAAGCCAGTACATGTCCGGGCCCGTCTGAAGTATGCTAGAGAGCATTTGGATGATCCAGAAGCAGATTGGGAGAATGTCATATGGTCAGATGAAACCAAAGCAGAACTGTTTGGTAGAAACACAACTTGTCGTGTTTGGAGGAGAGAGAACACCATACCTACTGTGAAGCATGGGGGTGGCAACATCATGCTTTGGCGCTGTTTCTCTGCAAAGGGAACAGGACGACTGATCCGTGTACATAAAAGAATGAATGGGGCCATGTATCATGAGATTTTGAGTGCAAACCTCCTTCCATCAGCAAGGGCATTGAAGATGAAATGTGGCTGGGCCTTTCAGCATGACAATGATCCCAAACACACCGCAACGAAGGAGTGGCTTCGTAAGAAGCATTTCAAGGTCCTGGAGTGGCCTAGCCAGTCTCCAGATCTCAACCCCATAGAAAACTTTTGGAGGGAGATGAAAGTCCGTATTGCCCAGCGACAGCCCCAAAACATCACTGCTCTAGAGGAGATCTGTATGCAGGAATGGGCCAACATACCAGCAGCAGTGTGTGACAACCTTGTGAAGACTTACAGAAAACGTTTGACCTCTGTCATTGCCAACAAAGGATATATAATAAAGTATTGAGATGAACTTTTGATATTGACCAAATACTTATTTTCCACCATAATTTGCAAATAAATTCTTTCCAATTCAGACAATGTGATTGTCTGGATTTGTTTCCACATTTTGTCTCTCATAGTTGAGGTATACCTATGATGAAAATTACAGGCCTCTCTCATCTTCTTAAGTGGGAGAACTTGCACAATTGGTGGCTGACTAAATACTTTTTTCCCCCACTGTATATATAGCGGCATTGATAATAATGTTGCAAATCATAACTTTGTTTTATTACTATGTAACATAAGTCTCAACTTGAATGTTGATATGTAAGATGCCATATCTGTTTTAGATTGGTGTAATGCTCTGACCCCTCCCCTTCTGAAACATCATATCATGACATAACCCAATGGATGATAAGTGAGCCAGAAATACACCTTACAGATGTGTGTATTTATGAGCTAAACTATAGCCACTAATAGCGCCAAATGTCATACCTGATTGATTATTTATTGCTAACTTTGGATTAATACAGTTACGCTGTTCTTACTATTAGAGCTTCGCCTTTTGATGCGTCATAAGATTGGAGCGGTCTGTTTAAATAATTGCCCGATATGCAAAGATCGCAAGCAGTTTTTCCAATGGCGACCGACACAGAGTACTTAAAAACAGTAACTTCCAAAGGTATGTTAATGTAATAATAATCGGCTAGATTACGAGTGGTGCGTTAGGGTTAAAAAGCAGCGTTGAGAGGTCCCAATGCTGCTTTTTAACGCCCGCTGGTATTACGAGTCCTGCAGGTACAGGTGTACCGCTCACTTTTTTGGCCAGACTTGAAAATACCGCAAATCCACTTACGTCAGTTGCGTATCCTATATTTTCAATGGGACTTGCCTAACGCCGGTATTACAAGTCTTCCAAAAAGTGAGCGGTAGACCCTCTCCTGTCAAGACTGATACTGCATTTAAAAGTCAGTAGTTAAGAGTTTTATGGGCTAACGCCGTAGCATAAAACTCTTAACTAAAGTGCTAAAAAGTACACTAACACCCATAAACTACCTATTAACCCCTAAACCAAGGCCCCCCCACATCGCAAACACTCAAATAAATATTTTAACCCCTAATCTGCCAGCCCTAACATCGCCGACACCTACCTACATTTATTAACCCCTAATCTGCCACCCACAACATCGCCGCCACTATATTAAATGTATTAACCCTGTTACGGTACCAACAGTGTACCAAGGGTTAATACCAGATGAACAATGTCCTGCATAGGGAATCAGCAATTCACAACCCAGCCAGTTTCAGGTTTAAAACAGAATGTCATTTATTAAAGGCTAGATGCCTAGTATTTATACAGGTTTTGACCCCAGATGGGGGGGTTGAAAGACTCTTGTACATTTAGATAAAAAGGGGAAGACGCCCTTTTATGAAACAGTAGAATTACATTACTTAAATACTTTACTTAGGCAGATAACAACTTAAACACATTTGGCTTGTCTTATCACCTAGCGTCTGCTCTCTGAGGGTGATTAAACAATGGCCTGTTTATTACTTAAATGTAATTATAGCACACAATAGCTGAGGCCAGCAACTCTGTCTTTAGAAATTAGTTTCTTAGCTAAACACAATTAACTCCTTCAGTCCTGACAGAAGGGTCTGTCACATATCTCCCCCCTTGTGGAACACTCCGGCAGACCCGGCTTGACCCTTTGGCGGGTCAACCTGGGGATGACCGGACTAGGAGGTGGTAGGCATGTCAGTTTGCCAGGACAATCCATCTGTATTCCCGTTATGAGAGAGAATTCCTGTCCATACAAAGAAGGGTTCAACTTCCTCAGTGCCCAGACTAGGGCTAAACAGTCCTTCAAAATCCCATCAGCTTCTTTACGAGTTTTCTGTACCTGCTCTTTATAGGTATCCACAATCCCTTCATACTAACATAGGGTGCCCTTGAGTTGCTGCACCTCACTATGAGCCAGCGTCAGCTTCTCCTCAAGTGTCGCTAAGTTTGTCTTTAATGTTTCATGTCCCACTCTCAAGCTGGTGTTTTCTGCAGTCTGTCGGTGCAGCTTGTCTAGCAGAGATTCACGTTCTAAACATGCTTTTTCCTCTGCGCTCCTCTTCTCCTTCATCAGCGCATTGTAACGGGACTTCCACGTATCAATAGCGGATAGAGATTTACTGAGCTCAGCGTCCTGGGGCTTAGCAGCAGGGGGGTCAGTCTCTGCTGCACGGATCTGAGCACGGGTAGTCACAGGGTTAACATCAGCGGGACCCATGGGAGCATAGGCAGAAACAAGGGGAGCCAAGTCATTTCCAAGAAGAACATCAGCAGGTAAGTCCTTCTTGACCCCCACATTCACAGGTCTAGCGCCCACTCCCCAATCCAAATGTACCCTGGCAACAGGTAGGCTGAACACATCGCCCCCTGCTACCCTCACAGCCACAGTGTCTCCAGTGTACTGTTTCTCACCAAGTTCTTTTGAAGCAAGGTCATGGTAGCACCAGTATCCCGTAGACCACTGACCTTCTTCCCATTCACTTTAACCAGTTGCCGGTTATTCCGGTGGGCAGCTTGCACAAGGTCTGCCTCATGTAGGATGCTCCAGCATTCTTGCGCCTCTACGTAGCGGGCCGCAGGCTGAGAGTTACGTGGGATTCCGCCGGCGGGTCTTCTCCAGGACTGTGCTTGGTTCGCTGCATTTAGGGGACACTCTGGTCTTTTGTGCCCTAGTTGCTTACATCCAAAGCAACAAATAGGCTGTGAGTAGCCCCGTGAATTGAACCGGGCTCTCTGAGGGTAGTTCGTGGCCAGAGGCCGTGTGGTATAGCGGTGCGCCGGGGGTTGGTAACTGGCAGCTGCTGGGGTGACTGGGGGTCTGTACTCCACTCTAGCAGGGGGCTTAGTGGTAGAAGTGTCCAGTTTGCGGGCATCCGTATACTCATCTGCCAAGCGAGCCGCTTCATGCAGGGTGGAGGGTTTACGGTCCCGAACCCACTCTCGAACTCCTGCGGGTAACTTGTCGAAGCAATGTTCCAACAGGAATAGCTGCAGCACCTCTTCCCCAGACACGGCTTGGCACCCCGCTATCCAGTGAGCTGCTGTGCGGTGCACCTTACATGCCCACTCAAGGTAGGAATCTCCAGTTAATTTAACAGTGTCTCTGAACCGCCTCCAGTATGCCTCCGGTGTAACCGCATACCTGGAGAGCAGAGCCTCTTTTACAGTATTATAATCCCCGACTTCCTCATCTGGAATGGCCCGAAAAGCCTCACTGGCCCGGCCGGATAATTTTCCGGATAATATCATGACCCAGTCCTCTGCGGGTACCTTGTGTAGTGCACATTGCCTCTCAAAATCCGCAAGGTACCCATCAATCTCTCCTTCTGTTTCCAGGAAGTTTTTAAAAGCTGCAAAATTTACTTTTCTCTTTTCCACTGGGTTTGCTGCAGCGCCGCTTTGGCGAAGTAGGTTGGCCTCCACAGCTGCTATGACCCGGTCGATAATTTCCGCAGATGGGTTGGGGCCATAATGTGCCAGTCTTATTTTAACCGCCCGATCAAAGCTTGCTTCTGCGGGGGTTCTGTCTGCTATGCTGGGCCCATTGGTTCCTTCTGTCCCTGGTACTCTTTCCATCTTAGTCAGTATTGTAATAATCCCCCTCTTCCTGAGGTTACTGGCTTGTGTAGTTGCTCTTCTGGGCGATAAGGTTCATCCCGTCGCTTGCCACCAATGTTACGGTACCAACAGTGTACCAAGGGTTAATACCAGATGAACAATGTCCTGCATAGGGAATCAGCAATTCACAACCCAGCCAGTTTCAGGTTTAAAACAGAATGTCATTTATTAAAGGCTAGATGCCTAGTATTTATACAGGTTTTGACCCCAGATGGGGGGTTGAAAGACTCTTGTACATTTAGATAAAAAGGGGAAGACGCCCTTTTATGAAACAGTAGAATTACATTACTTAAATACTTTACTTAGGCAGATAACAACTTAAACACATTTGGCTTGTCTTATCACCTAGCGTCTGCTCTCTGAGGGTGATTAAACAATGGCCTGTTTATTACTTAAATGTAATTATAGCACACAATAGCTGAGGCCAGCAACTCTGTCTTTAGAAATTAGTTTCTTAGCTAAACACAATTAACTCCTTCAGTCCTGACAGAAGGGTCTGTCACAAACCCCTAAACCTAAGTCTAACCCTAACCCTAACACCCCCTAACTTAAATATAATTACAATAAATCTAAATAAAATTAATACAATTACCTAAATAATTCCTATTTAAAACTAAATACTTACCTATAAAATAAACCATAAGCTAGCTACAATATAACTAATAGTTACATTGTAGCTATCTTAGGGTTTATTTTTATTTTACAGGCAACTTTGTATTTATTTTAACTAGGTACAATAGTTATTAAATAGTTATTAACTATTTAATAACTACCTAGTTAAAATAAAGACAAATTTACCTGTAATATAAAACCTAACCTAAGATACACTAACACCTAACACTACACTATAATTAAATAAATTATCTAAATTAAATACAATTAATTACAATTAAATAAAATTATCTAAAGTACGAAAAAACCCCACTAAATTACAGAAAATAATAAAACAATGACAAGATTTTTAAACTAATTACACCTACTCTAATCCCCCTAACAAAATAAAAAAGCCCCCAAAATAAAAAAAAGCCCTACCCTACACTAAATTACAAATAGCCCTTAAAAGGGCCTTTTGCGGGGCATTGCCCCAAAGTAATCAGCTCCTTTACCTGTAAAACAAAAGTACAAATACCCCCCCAACATTAAAACCCACCACCCACACAACCAACCCTACTCTAAAACCCACCCAATCCCCCCTTAAAAAAACCTAACACTAACCCCTTGAAGATCACCCTACCGTGAGACGTCTTCACCCAACCGGGCAGAAGTGGTCCTCCAGACGGGCAGAAGTCTTCGTCCAGACGGCATCTTCTATCTTCATCCATCCGGCGCAGAGCGGGTCCATCTTTAAGACATCTGACGCGGAGCATCCTCTTCATCCGGAATCTTCTTACTAAATGATAGTACCTTTAAGTGACGTCATCCAAGATGGCGTCCCTTCAATTCCGATTGGCTGAAAGAATTCTATCAGCCAATCAGAATTAAGGTAGAAAAAATCCTATTGGCTGATGCAATCAGCCAATAGGATTGATCTTGTATTCTATTGGCTGATTGGAACAGCCAATAGAATGCCAGCTCAATCCTATTGGCTGATTGGGTCAGCCAATAGGATTGAACTTCAATCCTATTTGCTGATTGCATCAGTCAATAGGATTTCTTTCTACCTTAATTCCGATTGGCTGATAGAATTCTATCAGCCAATCGAAATTGAAGGGACGCCATCTTGGATGATATCACTTAAAGGTACCGTCATTTAGTAAGAAGACTTCGGATGAAGAGGATGCTCCTTGTCGGATGTCTTGAAGATGGACCCGCTCCGCACCGGATGGATGAAGATAGAGGATGCCGTCTGGAAGAAGACTTCTGCCCGTCTGGAGGACCTCTTCTGCCCGGCTTGGATGAAGACTTCTGCCCTTCTGGAGGACCACTTCTGCCCGTTGGGTGAAGACGTCTCCCGGTAGGGTGATCTTCAAGGGGTTAGTGTTAGGTTTTTTTAAGGGGGTATTGGGTGGGTGTTAGAGTAGGGTTGGTTGTGTGGGTGCTGGGTTTTAATGTTGGGGGGTATTGTACTTTTGTTTTACAGGTAAAAGAGCTGATTACTTTGGGGCAATGCCCCGCAAAAGGCCCTTTTAAGGGCTATTTGTAATTTAGTGTAGGGTAGGGCTTTTTTTATTTTGGGGGGCTTTTTTATTTTGTTGGGGAGATTAGAGTAGGTGTAATTAGTTTAAAAATCTTGTAATTATTTTATTATTTTCTGTAATTTAGTGGGGGGTTTTTTCGTACTTTAGATAATTTTATTTAATTGTATTTCATTTAGTTAATTTAGTTAATTTATTTAATGATAGTGTAGTGTTAGGTGTAATTGTAACTTAGGTTAGGTTTTATATTACAGGTAAATTTGTCTTTCTTTTAACTAGGTAGTTATTAAATAGTTAATAACTATTTAATAACTATTGTACCTAGTTAAAATAAATACAAAGTTGCCTGTAAAATAAAAATAAACCCTAAGCTAGCTACAATGTAACTATTAGTTATATTGTAGCTAGCTTATGGTTTATTTTATAGTTAAGTATTTAGTTTTAAATAGGAATTATTTAGGAAATTGTAGTAATTTTATTTAGATTTATTGTAATTATATTTTAGTTAGACTTAAGTTTAGGGATTAATAACTGTATTATAGTGGTGGCGACGTTGTGGGCGGCAGATTAGGGATTCATAAATATAATGTAGGGTTTGGCGATGTTGGGGGCAGCAGATTAGGGGTTCATAAGTATAATGTAGGTGGCGGCGGTGTCCGGAGCGGCAGATTTGGGGTTAATAATATAATGCAGGTGTCGTCGATGTCGGGGCAGCAGATTAGGGGTTAATAAGTGTAAGATTAGGGGTGTTTAGACTCGGGGTTCATGTTAGGGTGTTAGGTGTAGACATAAAAAGTATTTCCCCATAGAAATCAATGGGGCTGCGTTAGGAGCTTTACGCTGCTTTTTTGCAGGTGTTATTTTTTTTTCAGCCAGCTCTCCCCCATTGATTCCTATGGGGAAATCGTGCACAAGCACGTTTTACCAGCTCACCGCTAACGTAAGCAGTGCTGGTATTGAGGTGAGATGTGGAGCTATATTTTGCTCTTCGCTCACTTTTTTGCGGTTAACGCCGGGTTTCTAAAAACCCGTAATACCAGCGCTGTCTGTAAGTGAGCGGTGAGCATAAACTGCTCGTTAGCACTGCACCCCTCCTAACGCAAAACTCGTAATCTAGGTGACCGTGTTTCTTGCTGATATCTGTAAATCAGATAACACTTTTTGTTGTTTCCAATAGCATATAACTGGCTGATCACAAATACAGAAACATCTTTATTAGACTCTGAAAGCAATTCAGATGAATAGATTAGCAGATTGTGATCTAGTGCAGATTTTAGTATAAACAGACAAAATGTAATTAATAAAATTCCAATGCAATATTTATTTTCTTAACACTATTTGTTTATGTTCTCAGGTTGCCAGAAACTTATGATCACTCTTTAAATAAGTAGTAAATTTTGGAATAATTTAAAATGAGCAAAGTCTGATTATTGTTATCAGAAGTCAATCTGGAATACACCGCATGTAGCTATGAAATACAAATCTATTCCATCTGAGGATTTTTTTACATTTCAGCATAAATGGCAGATGAGAATAAACTTGAATCAACCTTAGCATAACAGTATAAAATATTCTAGCAGGTATTTACAGCTTGACCATGATAAAGGTTTAATTGCGAGTCAGTTTTAAGGTTCTACTGATGGAATAAATTATTCTTCCAGCACTATAATTGACTTTTGGACCGCGATCCGATAAAAATCGTCGCCCGCAAAATCCGGCGACGCCAAATTTTGCGCTGGTTTGGTATCCTATATACGGCGTAACATAGAAGTTACGCTCGTATATTTCTGCCTTCGGCCGTAGTATTGGAGCCCCGTAACTCCCTAAACTGGCTGCAAAATAAACCTAACACCTAATGCATGTGCAATGTCTATCTACCTGTCAACCGCGATCCCCCGCCGCAATCCCTAATAAAGAGTTTAACCCCTAAACCGCCGCTCCCGGACCCCGCCACCACCTACATTATATGTAATACCCCCTAATGTGATCCCCCTACACCGCCGCCACCTACATTAAAATTATTAACCCCTAATGTAATCCCCCTACACCGCCGCCATCTATATTAAAATTATTACCCCCTAATGTGAGCCCCCTACCCCACCGCCACCTATTTTAACTACATTACCCCCTAATCTAATCCCTCTACACTGTCGCCACCTATTTTAACTATATTACCCCCTAATGTGAGCCCCCTACACTGCCGCCACCTACATTAACTATATTACCCCCTAATGTGAGCCCCCTACACTGCCGCCACCTACATTAACTATATTACCCCTTAATGTGAGCCCCCTACCCCGCCGCCACCTACATTAACTATATTACCCTCTAATCTAATCCCCCTACCCGCCGCCACCTATATTAAAATGATTAACCCATAATCTAATCCCCCTACACCACCGCCACCTATAATAAATGTATTAACCCCTAAAATACTAAAATGTCCCTACCCTAAACTAAATTACAAATAGCCCTGAAAAGGGCCTTTTGCAGGGCATTGTCCCAAAGTAACCAGCTCTATTACCAGCCCTGAAAAGGGCCTTTTGCGGGGCATTGCCCCAAAGTAACCAGCTCTATTACCAGCCCTTAAAAGGGCCTTTTGCGGGGCATTGTCCCAAAGTAATCAGCTCTTTTACCTGTAATCTAATCCCCCTACACCGCCGCCACCTATATTAAATGTATTAACCCCTAATCTAATCCCCCTACACCGCCGCCACCTATATTAAATGTATTAACCCCTAATCTAATCCCCCTACACCGCCGCCACCTATATTAAATGTATTAACCCCTAATCTAATCCCCCTACACCACCGCAACCTATATTAAATATATTAACCCCTAATCTGACCCCCCTACACCGCCGCCACCTATATTAACTATATTAACCCTAATTATATTAGGGTTAATATAGTTAATATAGTTATTATATTATATATATTAACCATATCTAACTCTAACACCCCTAACTTAATTATTATTAAAATAAATCTAAATAATATTAATAATATTAACTAAATTATTCCTATTTAAAACTAAATACTTACCTATAAAATAAACCCTAAGGCCTAGATTTAGAGATGGGCGGTAGCCGTGAAAACCAGCGTTAGAGGCTCCTAACCCTGGTTTTTACCGCCCTCTGGTATTTGGAGTCAGTCAGGAAAGGGTCTAACGCTCACTTTCCAGCCGCGACTTTTCCATACCGCAGATCCCCTTACATCAATTGCATATCCTATCTTTTCAATGGGATCTTTCTAACGCCGGTATTTAGAGTCGTGGCTGAAGTGAGCGTTAGAAATCTAACGACCAAACTCCAGCCGCAGAAAAAAGTCAGTAGTTAAGAGCTTTTTGGGCTAACGCCGGTTCATAAAGCTCTTAACTACTGTGCTCTACAGTACACTAACACCCATAAACTACCTATGTACCCCTAAACCGAGGCCCCCCCCCCTACATCGCTGCCACTCGATTAATTTTTTTTAAACCCTAATCTACCGACCGCCACCTACGTTATACTTATGTACCCCTAATCTGCTGCCCCTAACACCGCCGACCCCTATATTATATTTATTAACCTCTAATCTGCCCCCCACAACGTCGCCGCCAGCTACCTACAATAATTAACCCCTAATCTGCCGACCGCAAAGCGCCGCCACCTACATTATCCTTATGTACCCCTAATCTGCTGCCCCTAACACCGCCGACCCCTATATTATATTTATTAACCCCTAATCTGCCCCCCACAACGTCGCCGCCACCTACCTACACTTATTAACCCCTAATCTGCCAAGCGGACCGCACCGCTACTATAATAAAGTTATTAACCCCTAATCCGCCTCACTCCCGCCTCAATAACCCTATGAGAAATAGTATTAACCCCTAATCTGCCCTCCCTAACATCGCCGACACCTAACTTCAAGTATTAACCCCTAATGTGGCCGCTCGGAGCTAACCGCTATTCTAATAAATTTTTTAACCCCTAAAGCTAATTCTAACCCTAACCCTAACACCCCCCTAAATTAAATATAATTTTATTCTAACGAAATAAATTAACTCTTATTAAATAAATTATTCCTATTTAAAGCTAAATACTTACCTGTAAAATAAATCCTAATATAGCTACAATATAAATTATAATTATATTGTAGCTATTTTAGGATTAATATTTATTTTACAGGTAACTTTGTAATTATTTTAACCAGGTACAATAGCTATTAAATAGTTAATAACTATTTAATAGTTACCTAGTTAAAATAATTACAAAATTACCTGTAAAATAAATCCTAACCTAAGTTACAATTAAACCTAACACTACACTATCAATAAATAAATTAAATAAACTACCTACAATTATCTACAATTAAACCTAACACTACACTATCAAAAAAAAAATTAAATACAATTCCTACAAATAAATACAATTTAATAAACTAACTAAAGTACAAAAAATAAAAAAGAACTAAGTTACAAAACATAAATTTTTTTTACAAACATTAGAAAAAAATTACAACAATTTTAAACTAATTACACCTACTCTAAGCCCCCTAATAAAATAACAAAGACCCCAAAATAAAAAAATGCCCTACCCTATTCTAAATTACAAAAGTTCAAAGCTCTTTTACCTTACCAGCCCTTAAAAGGACTTTTTGTGGGGCATGCCCCAAAGAATTCAGCTCTTTTGCCTGTAAAAAAAAACATACAATACCCCCCCAACATTACAACCCACCACCCACATACCCCTAATCTAACCCAAACCCCCCTTAAATCAACCTAACACTAAGCCCCTGAAGATCTTCCTACCTTGTCTTCACCATTCCAGGTATCACCGATCGTTCCAGGCTCCGAAATCTTCATCCAAGCCCAAGCGGGGGCTAGACATCCATCATCCGGCGGCTGAAGAGGTCCAGAAGAGGCTCCAAAGTCTTCATCCTATCCGGGAAGAAGAGGCGATCCGGACCGGCAACCATCTTGATCCAAGCGGCATCTTCTATCTTCATCCGATGACGACCGGCTCCATCTTGAAGACCTCCACCGCGGACCCATCTTCTTCTTACGACGACTTCCCGACGAATGACGGTTCCTTTAAGGGACGTCATCCAAGATGGCGTCCCTCGAATTCCGATTGGCTGATCGGAACAGCCAATAGAATGTGAGCTCAATCTGATTGGCTGATTGGATCAGCCAATCGGATTGAACTTGATTCTGATTGGCTGATTCCATCAACCAATCAGAATTTTCCTACCTTAATTCCGATTGGCTGATAGAATCCTATCAGCCAATCGGAATTCGAGGGACGCCATCTTGGATGACGTCATTTAAAGGAACCGTCATTCGGCTAGTAGGCGTCGCTTGAAGAGGTTGGATCCGCGTCGGCTGGGAAGAAGATGGCTCCGCTCCGCTCCGGAAGAAAGAAGATTGAAGATGCGGCTTGATAGAAGACTTCATCCCGATGATGGACTTCTTCAGCGCCCGCTTAGATCAAGACTTCAGCCCGATGATGGATTTCTTCAGCCGCCGCTTGGATCCAGACTTCAGCCCGAGGATGGACATCACTCTTCAGCCCCCCACTTGGGCTTGGATCAAGACTTCGGACCCTCTTCTGGACCGATCGGTGAACCCGGCGAGGTGAAGACAAGGTAGGAAGATCTTCAGGGGCTTAGTGTTAGGTTTATTTAAGGGGGGTTTGGGTTAGATTAGGGGTATGTGGGTGGTGGGTTGTAATGTTGTGGGGGGGGGGTATTGTATGGGGTTTTTTTACAGGCAAAAGAGCTGAATTCTTTGGGGCATGCCCCGCAAAGGGCCCTTTTAAGGGCTGGTAAGGTAAAAGAGCTTTGAACTTTTGTAATTTAGAATAGGGTAGGGCATTTTTTTATTTTGGGGGTCTTTGTTATTTTATTAGGGGGCTTACAGTAGGTGTAATTAGTTTAAAATTGTTGTAATATTTTTCTAATCTTTGTAAATATTTTTTTATTTTTTGTAACTTAGTTCTTTTTTATTTTTTGTACTTTAGTTAGTTTATTTAATTGTATTTATTTGTAGGAATTGTATTTAATTTATTTATTGATAGTGTAGTGTTAGGTTTCATTGTAGATAATTGTAGGCATTTTATTTAACCCCTTAGTGACCAGAGCACTTTTCCATTTTCTGTCCGTTTGGGACCAAGGCTATTTTTACATTTTTGCGGTGTTTGTGTTTAGCTGTAATTTTCTTCTTACTCATTTACTGTACCCACACATATTATATACCGTTTTTCTCGCCATTAAATGGACTTTCTAAAGATACCATTATTTTCATCATATCTTATAATTTACTATAAAAAAAATGATAAAATATGAGGAAAAATGGAAAAAAACACACTTTTTCGAACTTTGACCCCCAAAATCTGTTACATATCTAAAACCACCAAAAAACACCCATGCTAAATAGTTTCTAAATTTTGTCCTGAGTTTAGAAATACCCAATGTTTACATGTTCTTTGCTTTTTTTGCAAGTTATAGGGCCATAAATATAAGTAGCACTTTGCTATTTCCAAACCCTTTTTTTCCAAAATTAGCACTAGTTACATTAGAACACTGATATCTTTCAGGAATCCCTGAATATCCCTTGACATGTATATATTTTTTTTTTTGTAGACATCCCAAAGTATTGATCTAGGCCAATTTTGGTATATTTCATACCACCATTTCACCGCCAAATGCGATCAAATACAAAAAATTGTTCACTTTTTCCCAAATTTTTTCACAAACTTTAGGTTTCTCACTGAAATCATTTACAAACAGCTTGTGCAATTATGGCATAAATGGTTGTAAATTCTTCTCTGGGATCCCCTTTGTTCAGAAATAGCACACATATATGGCTTTGGCGTTGCTTTTTGGTAATTAGAAGGCCGCTAAATGCCACTGCGCACCACAAGTGTATCATGCCCAGCAGTTAAGGGGTTAATTAGGGAGCTTTTAGGGAGCTTGTAGGGTTAATTTTAGCTTTAGTGTAGTGTAGTAAACAACCCCAAGTATTGATCTAGGCACATTTTGGTATATTTCATGCCACCTTTTCACCGCCAAATGCGATCAAATTAAAAAAAAACGTAAAATTTTTCACAATTTTAGGTTTCTCACTGAAATCATTTACAAACAGCTTGTGCAATTATGGCACAAATGGTTGTAAATGCTTGTCTGGGATCCCCTTTGTTCAGAAATAGCAGACATATATGACTTTGGCGTTGCTTTCTGGTAATTAGAAGGCCACTAAATTCTGCTGCGCATCACACGTGTATTATGGCTAGCAGTGAAAGGGTTAATTAGGGAGTTTGTAGTGAGCTTGCAGGGTTAATTTTAGCTTTAGTGTAGAGATCAGCCTCCCATCTGACACATCCCACCCCCTGATCCCTCCCAAACAGCTCCCTTCCCTCCCCCACCCCACAATTGTCCCCGCCATCTTAAGTACTGGCAGAAAGTCTGCCAGTACTAAAATAAAAGGGTTTTTAAAAAAAAATGAATTTTTTTTAGCATATTTACATATGCTACTGTGTAGGATCCCCCCCTTAGCCCCCAACCTCCCTGATCCCCCCCAAAACCGCTCTCTAACCCTCCCCTCTGCCTTATTGGGGGCCATCTTGGGTACTGGCAGCTGTCTGCCAGTACCCAGTTTACAATAAAAAATGCTTTTTTTTTTGTTTTTTTGTTTTTTTTCTGTAGTGTAGCTTCCCCCCCCCACCCACCCCCCACAGACTAACCCCCACCACCTTGCTTATTGTTTAAAATTTTATTTTTGATATATTTTTTATTTCCCATTTTCTGTAGTGTAGCGGTTCCCACCCGCTCCCTCCCCGTGCACGCGCCCGCCCCCACCCTCCCGTGCACGCGCGCGCGCCCGTGCGCGCCCCCAGCCACCCCCGCCCACGATCCCGCCCCCCTTCACATCCACATGGCCATCGATGGCCGCCACCCGCCTCCCGGTCCGGCTCCCACCCACCAACGCAGGTAGCCACCGATCTCCGGTGCAGAGAGGGCCACAGAGTGGCTCTCTCTGCACCAGATGACTTAAAAACGTTATTGCAGGATGCCTCCATATCGAGGCATCACTGCAATAACCGGAAAGCAGCTGGAAGCGAGCAGGATCGCTTCCAGCTGCTTTCCACACTGAGGACGTGCAGGGTACGTTCTCAGGCATTAACTGCCTTTTTTCTGAGGACGTACCCTGCACGTCCTCAGTCGTTAAGGGGTTAATTAATTTATTGACAGTGTAGTGTTAGGTTTAATTGTAACTTAGGTTAGGATTTATTTTACAGGTAATTTTGTTATTATTTTAACTAGGTAACTATTAAATAGTTATTAACTATTTAATAGCTATTGTACCTGGTTAAAATAAATACAAAGTTGCCTGTAAAATAAATATTAATCCTAAAATAGCTATAATATAATTATAATTTATATTGTAGCTATATTAGGGTTTATTTTACAGGTAAGTATTTAGTTTTAAATAGGAATAAGTTATTTAATAAGAGTTAGTTTATTTCGTTAGAATAAAATTATATTTAACTTAGGGGGGTGTTAGGGTTAGGGTTAGAATTAGCTTTAGGGGTTAAAAAATTTATTAGAGTAGCGGTGAGCTCCGATCGGCAGATTAGGGGTTAATACTTGAAGTTAGATGTCGGCAATGTTAGGGAGGGCAGATTAGGGGTTAATACTATTTCTTATAGGGTTATTGAGGTGGGAGTGAGGCGTATTAGGGGTTAATACATTTATTATAGTAGCGCTCAGGTCCGGTCGGCAGATTAGGGGTTAATAAGTGTAGTTAGGTGGAGGCGACGATGGGGGCGGCAGATTAGGGGTTAATAAATATAATATAGGGGTTGGCGATGTTAGGGCAGCAGATTAGGGGTACATAGGGATAATGTAGGTGGCGGGGGTGTACGGAGCGGCAGATTAGGGGTTAAAAATAATATGCAGGGGTCAGCGATAGCAGGGGCGGCAGATTAGGGGTTAATAAGTGTAAGGTTAGGGGTGTTTAGACTCGGGGTACATGTTAGGGTGTTAGGTGCAGACGTAGGAAGTGTTTCCCCATAGCAAACAATGGGGCTGCGTTAGGAGCTGAACGCGGCTTTTTTGCAGGTGTTTGATTTTTTTTCAGCTCAAACAGCCCCATTGTTTCTTATGGGGGAATCGTGCACGAGACCGTCCTCCCTGGAACTGAAGACCGGCGATGCAGGAACTGAAGATCGGCGACGCTGGAACTGAAGACCGGAGCCATGGAGCGTGGAGGATTCTCTTCATACGATTGCCACCGTACACTGAATCGGAATTCAAGGTATGCAATTAAAAATGGCATCCCTTGAATTCCTATTAGCTGATTTGAGCCTTCAAATTCAAATCAGCCAATCGGATGAAAGCTACTTTAATTCTATTGGCTGATTTGAATAGCCAATAGAATAAGAGCTACTGTAATTCTATTGGCTGATTAGAATAGCCAATAGAATTACAGTAGCTGTTATTCTATTGGCTAATCAAATCAGCCACTATCTCGTTCCACCCTTATAACGAGATATTGTTAAGGTTGTTCTACTAAAATAAACTTTTGGTCTAAAACTGTGATTAGCTTTTGATAGAATCTTCTCTTGCAATAGCTGAAGCTTGGCATGCAAAATATACAGTATGAGGTTCCACCCGTAATAACTGATATAGGGTGTGTTCTGAAGTGGAATAACTGCAAGATTTGGCAACCTGAGATCCAAAGAAGGAATTGATGAATGATCATTGTCAATGGTCTGCGCCAGATAACATTTGAACCATCACACATCACCTTGATAAAAAAAAGTTAGGTGAAACACCTGTTCAAGCATTTGGCTGCTGATCAGAAAAGGTTCTACACAACAAATGGTCTGTATCAGCTGTCATATAGAAGATACATTTTTAATCATTATCATCAACACTAAAGCCAAATATTGCACAGGGAATGAGGCAGCTAAAAACTAGAGAAGCAC
The DNA here is from genome assembly GCF_027579735.1 of Bombina bombina. Taxonomy (NCBI): domain Eukaryota; kingdom Metazoa; phylum Chordata; class Amphibia; order Anura; family Bombinatoridae; genus Bombina; species Bombina bombina. The sequence continues at coordinate 1,273,645,329 of NC_069501.1, forward strand.
TTTGTATTTTGCAGATGTAGGTGAGACAGGGAAGTGAAGGACCAGACAAAAACACACTGAGGCCCACAGCCTTAGGTAAGACAACTGCTGATAAGTCTTTCCAAAAAATATTCTCTGTACAAAATTACTTTTATATATTAAATATACATTGGAGCCCTTTTCAGTCAAACACCTTGCCATATACCATGTCCATTTTTAACCCTTTTTGAACCTTTTTTTTTAATTTTCAAATTATTTTATTTAAAAAGTGTATATATATATAAGAATAACACTTTATTTTAATATGTTTTAGATGTATTGTATGTAACCCTTAAACATTAAAGGCCAGATTAGATTACAATGGCGCACTAATGATAGCACGAGATGCAATACGCAGTATTGCTAACATTCGCCCTTATACTTTGATACACTGTGATAAAAGGAACTTCCGTGTACATTTATTTGACTTTGCACATAAAAAAAAATAACAAGCTCTGAAGCTCATTATAAGTTAATGAAGTCTTAAAGGGACACTGAACTCAAATTTATTTTTTCATGATTCAGATAGAACATGCAATTTTAACCCCTTAACGACACGCGTCGTACAGGGTTCGTCACACACAACCTGGTCTTTCCAGCGACGTACCCTGTACGACTTTGGGGATTAAAGCAGCTGGAAGCGATCCTGATCACTTCCAGCCTCTTTACAGTTATTGCAGTGATGCCTCGATATCGAGGCATCCTGCAATAACATTTTTCCCCATCCGATGCAGAGAGAGCCACTCTGTGGCCCTCTCTGCACCGGCATCGATGGCCGCAATCGTTCGTGGGTGGGAGCGGACGTGGGAGGCGGGTGGGCGGCCATCGATGGAACATTGAAGAGAGAGGGGGGCGGGATCGGGGGCGGGGTTGTCGGGAGCGCGCACGGGCGTGCATGGGGAGCAGCGGGCGGGCGTGTGCACGGGGAGGGAGCGGGTGGGAACCGCTATACTACAGAAAAAAGTTGATAAGTGGGAGACAGGGGGAATCAGCAGACAATGTTAATTGTAAGGGATCTGGGAGGGGGTGGTGTTTTGTCTATGGGGGGGGGGGGAAGCTACACTACAGAAAAAAAATAAAAAAATATAAAAAAATGCATTTTTTTCTAAACTGGATACTGGCAGACAGCTGCCAGTACCCAAGATGGCTCCCAGTAAGGTAGAGGGGGAGGGTTAGAGAGCTGTTTGGGGGGATCAGGGAGGTTGGGGGCTAAGGGGGGATCCTACACAGCAGCATATGTAAATATGCTATACAATTTATTTATTTTTTTAAAATATACCTTTTATTTTAGTACTGGCAGACTTTCTGCCAGTACTGTAGATGGCGGGGACAATTGTGGGATGGGGGAGGAAAGAGAGCTGTTTGGGAGGGATCCTGGGGTGTGATGTGTCAGGTGGGAGGCTGATCTCTATGCTAAAGCTAAAATTAACCTTGCAAGCTCCCTACAAGCTACCTAATTAACCCCTGCACTGCTGGGCATAATACATGTGTGGTGCGCAGCAGCATTTAGCGGCCTTATAATTACCAAAAAGAAACGCCAAAGCCATATATGTCTGCTATTTATAAACAAAGGGGATCCCAGAGAAGCATTTACAACCATTTATGCCATAATTGCACAAGTTGTTTGTAAATAATTTCAGTGAGAAACCTAAAATTGTGAAATATTTTACGTTTTTTTTAATTTGATCGCATTTAGCGGTGAAATGGTAGCATGAAATATACCAAGATGGGCCTAGATCAATACTTGGGGTTGTCTACTACACTACACTAAAGCTAAAATTAACCCTAGACGCTCCCTACATCCTCCCTAATTAACCCCTTCACTGCTGAGCATAATAGACGTGTGATGCGCAGTGGCATTTAGCAGCCTTCTAATTATCAAAAAGCAACGCCAAAGCCATATAAGTCTGCTATTTCTGAACAAAGAGGATCCCATAGAAGCATTTACAACCATTTATGCAATAATTGCACAAGTTGTTTGTAAATAATTTCTGTGAGAAACCTAAAATTTAAAAAAAAAGTTCACTTTTTCACAAATTTTTTCACAATTTGATCGCATTTGCCGGTGAAATGGTGGCATGAAATATACCAAAATAGGCCTAGATCAATACTTTGGGATGTCTTAAAAAAAATATATATATATACATGTCAAGGGATATTCAGGTATTCCTGACAGATATCAGGGTTCCAATGTAACAAGCGCTCATTTTGAAAAAAAGTGGTTTTGAAATAGCAAAGTGCTACTTGTATTTATTGCCCTATAACTTGCAAAAAAAGCAAAGAACATGAAAACATTGGGTATTTCTAAACTCAGGACAAAATTTAGAAACTATTTAGCATGGTTGTTTTTTGGTGGTTGTAGATGTGTAACAGATTTTGGGGGTCAAAGTTAGAAAAAGTGTGTTTTTTTCCATTTTTTCCTCATATTTTATAATATTTTTAATAGTAAATTATAAGATATGATGAAAATAATGGTATCTTTAGAAAGTCCATTTAGTGGCGAGAAAAACGGTATATAATATGTGTGTGTACAGTAAATGAGTATATAAATGGTATATAATATGTGTGGGTACAGTAATGAGTATATAAACGGTATATAATATGTGTGTGTACAGTAATGAGTATATAAACGGTATATAATATGTGTGGGTACAGTAATGAGTATATAAACGGTATATAATATGTGTGGGTACAGTAATGAGTATATAAACAGTATATAATATGTGTGAGTACAGTATATGAGTATATAAACGGTATATAATATGTGTGGGTACAGTAATGAGTATATAAACAGTATATAATATGTGTGGGTACAGTAATGAGTATATAAACGGTATATAATATGTGTGGGTACAGTAATGAGTATATAAACGGTATATAATATGTGTGGGTACAGTAATGAGTATATAAACAGTATATAATATGTGTGGGTACAGTAAATGAGTATATAAACAGTATATAATATGTGTGAGTACAGTAATGAGTATATAAACGGTATATAATATGTGTGTGTACAGTAATGAGTATATAAACGGTATATAATATGTGTGTGTACAGTAATGAGTATATAAACGGTATATAATATGTGTGTGTACAGTAATGAGTATATAAACAGTATATAATATGTGTGAGTACAGTATATGAGTATATAAACGGTGTATAATATGTGTGGGTACAGTAATGAGTATATAAACGGTATATAATATGTGTGGGTACAGTAATGAGTATATAAACGGTATATGATATGTGTGAGTACAGTATATGAGTATATAAACGGTATATGATATGTGTGAGTACAGTATATGAGTATATAAACGGTATATGATATGTGTGGGTACAGTAATGAGTATATAAACGGTATATAATATGTGTGGGTACAGTAATGAGTATATAAACGGTATATAATATGTGTGGGTACAGTAAATGAGTATATAAACGGTATATAATATGTGTGGGTACAGTAAATGAGTATATAAACGGTATATAATATGTGTGGGTACAGTAAATGAGTATATAAACGGTATATAATATGTGTGGGTACAGTAATGAGTATATAAACAGTATATAATATGTGTGAGTACAGTAATGAGTATATAAACAGTATATAATATGTGTGTGTACATTAATGAGTATATAAACGGTATATAATATGTGTGAGTACAGTAATGAGTATATAAACGGTATATAATATGTGTGTGTACAGTAATGAGTATATAAACGGTATATAATATGTGTGGGTACAGTAATGAGTATATAAACGGTGTATAATATGTGTGGGTACAGTAATGAGTATATAAACGGTATATAATATGTGTGGGTACAGTAATGAGTATATAAACGGTATATGATATGTGTGAGTACAGTATATGAATATATAAACGGTATATGATATGTGTGAGTACAGTATATGAGTATATAAACGGTATATAATATGTGTGGGTACAGTAATGAGTATATAAACGGTATATAATATGTGTGGGTACAGTAATGAGTATATAAACGGTATATAATATGTGTGGGTACAGTAAATGAGTATATAAACGGTATATAATATGTGTGGGTACAGTAATGAGTATATAAATGGTATATAATATGTGTGAGTACAGTATATGAGTATATAAACGGTATATGATATGTGTGAGTACAGTAATGAGTATATAAACGGTATGTAATATGTGTGGGTACAGTAAATGAGTATATAAACGGTATATAATATGTGTGGGTACAGTAATGAGTATATAAACGGTATATAATATGTGTGAGTACAGTAATGAGTATATAAACGGTATATAATATGTGTGAGTACAGTAAATGAGTATATAAACAGTATATAATATGTGTGGGTACAGTAATGAGTATATAAACGGTATATAATATGTGTGGGTACAGTAAATGAGTATATAAACGGTATATAATATGTGTGTGTACAGTAAATGAGTATATAAACGGTATATAATATGTGTGGGTACAGTAAATGAGTATATAAACGGTATATAATATGTGTGAGTACAGTAATGAGTACATAAACGGTATATAATATGTGTGGGTACAGTAAATGAGTATATAAACGGTATATAATATGTGTGTGTACAGTAAATGAGTATATAAACGGTATATAATATGTGTGGGTACAGTAATGAGTATATAAACGGTATATAATATGTGTGGGTACAGTAAATGAGTATATAAACGGTATATAATATGTGTGGGTACAGTAAATGAGTATATAAACGGTATATAATATGTGTGAGTACAGTAATGAGTATATAAACGGTATATAATGTGTGTGAGTACAGTAATGAGTATATAAACAGTATATAATATGTGTGGGTACAGTAATGAGTATATAAACGGTATACAATATGTGTGGGTACAGTAAATGAATATATAAACGGTATATAATGTGTGTTGGTACAGTAAATGAGTATATAAACGGTGTATAATATGTGTGGGTACAGTAATGAGTATATAAACGGTATATAATATGTGTGGGTACAGTAATGAGTATATAAACGGTATATAATATGTGTGGGTACAGTAATGAGTATATAAACGGTGTATAATATGTGTGGGTACAGTAATGAGTATATAAACGGTATATAATATGTGTGGGTACAGTAATGAGTATATAAATGCTATATAATATGTGTGGGTACAGTAAATGAGTATATAAACGGTGTATAATATGTGTGGGTACAGTAATGAGTATATAAACGGTATATGATATGTGTGAGTACAGTAATGAGTATATAAACGGTTTATAATATGTGTGAGTACAGTATATGAGTATATAAACGGTATATGATATGTGTGAGTACAGTATATGAGTATATAAACGGTATATAATATGTGTGGGTACAGTAAATGAGTATATAAACGGTATATAATATGTGTGGGTACAGTAATGAGTATATAAACGGTATATAATATGTGTGAGTACAGTATATGAGTATATAAACGGTATATGATATGTGTGAGTACAGTATATGAGTATATAAACGGTATATAATATGTGTGTGTACAGTAAATGAGTATATAAACGGTATATAATATGTGTGAGTACATTAATGAGTATATAAACGGTATATAATATGTGTGGGTACAGTAAATGAGTATATAAACGGTATATGATATGTGTGAATACATTAATGAGTATATAAATGGTATATGATATGTGTGAGTACAGTAATGAGTATATAAACAGTATATAATATGTGTGGGTACAGTATATGAGTATATAAACGGTATATAATATGTGTTGGTACAGTAAATGAGTATATAAACGGTGTATAATATGTGTGGGTACAGTAATGAGTATATAAACGGTATATAATATGTGTGGGTACAGTAATGAGTATATAAACGGTATATGATATGTGTGAGTACAGTATATGAGTATATAAACGGTATATAATATGTGTGAGTACAGTAATGAGTATATAAACAGTATATAATATGTGTGAGTACATTAATGAGTATATAAACAGTATATAATGTGTGTGGGTACAGTAATGAGTATATAAACGGTATATAATATGTGTGGGTACAGTAATGAGTATATAAACAGTATATAATATGTGTGGGTACAGTAATGAGTATATAAACGGTATATAATATGTGTGGGTACAGTAATGAGTATATAAACAGTATATAATATGTGTGGGTACAGTAATGAGTATATAAACGGTATATAATATGTGTGGGTACAGTAATGAGTATATAAACGGTATATAATATGTGTGGGTACAGTAAATGAGTATATAAACGGTATATAATGTGTGTTGGTACAGTAAATGAGTATATAAACGGTGTATAATATGTGTGGGTACAGTAATGAGTATATAAACGGTATATAATATGTGTGGGTACAGTAATGAGTATATAAACGGTATATGATATGTGTGAGTACAGTATATGAGTATATAAACGGTATATAATATGTGTGGGTACAGTAAATGAGTATATAAACGGTGTATAATATGTGTGGGTACAGTATATGAGTATATAAACGGTATATAATATGTGTGGGTACAGTAATGAGTATATAAACGGTATATGATATGTGTGAGTACAGTATATGAGTATATAAACGGTATATAATATGTGTGGGTGCAGTAAATGAGTATATAAACGGTGTATAATATGTGTGAGTACAGTAATGAGTATATAAACGGTATATAATATGTGTGGGTACAGTAATGAGTATATAAACGGTATATGATATGTGTGAGTACAGTATATGAGTATATAAACGGTATATAATATGTGTGGGTACAGTAATGAGTATATAAACAGTATATAATATGTGTGGGTACAGTAATGAGTATATAAACGGTATACAATATGTGTGGGTACAGTAAATGAATATATAAACGGTATATAATGTGTGTTGGTACAGTAAATGAGTATATAAACGGTGTATAATATGTGTGGGTACAGTAATGAGTATATAAACGGTATATAATATGTGTGGGTACAGTAATGAGTATATAAACGGTATATAATATGTGTGGGTACAGTAATGAGTATATAAACGGTGTATAATATGTGTGGGTACAGTAATGAGTATATAAACGGTATATAATATGTGTGGGTACAGTAATGAGTATATAAATGCTATGTAATATGTGTGGGTACAGTAAATGAGTATATAAACGGTGTATAATATGTGTGGGTACAGTAATGAGTATATAAACGGTATATGATATGTGTGAGTACAGTAATGAGTATATAAACGGTTTATAATATGTGTGAGTACAGTATATGAGTATATAAACGGTATATGATATGTGTGAGTACAGTATATGAGTATATAAACGGTATATAATATGTGTGGGTACAGTAAATGAGTATATAAACGGTATATAATATGTGTGGGTACAGTAATGAGTATATAAACGGTATATAATATGTGTGAGTACAGTATATGAGTATATAAACGGTATATGATATGTGTGAGTACAGTATATGAGTATATAAACGGTATATAATATGTGTGTGTACAGTAAATGAGTATATAAACGGTATATAATATGTGTGAGTACATTAATGAGTATATAAACGGTATATAATATGTGTGGGTACAGTAAATGAGTATATAAACGGTATATGATATGTGTGAATACATTAATGAGTATATAAATGGTATATGATATGTGTGAGTACAGTAATGAGTATATAAACAGTATATAATATGTGTGGGTACAGTATATGAGTATATAAACGGTATATAATATGTGTTGGTACAGTAAATGAGTATATAAACGGTGTATAATATGTGTGGGTACAGTAATGAGTATATAAACGGTATATAATATGTGTGGGTACAGTAATGAGTATATAAACGGTATATGATATGTGTGAGTACAGTATATGAGTATATAAACGGTATATAATATGTGTGAGTACAGTAATGAGTATATAAACAGTATATAATATGTGTGAGTACATTAATGAGTATATAAACAGTATATAATGTGTGTGGGTACAGTAATGAGTATATAAACGGTATATAATATGTGTGGGTACAGTAATGAGTATATAAACAGTATATAATATGTGTGGGTACAGTAATGAGTATATAAACGGTATATAATATGTGTGGGTACAGTAATGAGTATATAAACAGTATATAATATGTGTGGGTACAGTAATGAGTATATAAACGGTATATAATATGTGTGGGTACAGTAATGAGTATATAAACGGTATATAATATGTGTGGGTACAGTAAATGAGTATATAAACGGTATATAATGTGTGTTGGTACAGTAAATGAGTATATAAACGGTGTATAATATGTGTGGGTACAGTAATGAGTATATAAACGGTATATAATATGTGTGGGTACAGTAATGAGTATATAAACGGTATATGATATGTGTGAGTACAGTATATGAGTATATAAACGGTATATAATATGTGTGGGTACAGTAAATGAGTATATAAACGGTGTATAATATGTGTGGGTACAGTATATGAGTATATAAACGGTATATAATATGTGTGGGTACAGTAATGAGTATATAAACGGTATATGATATGTGTGAGTACAGTATATGAGTATATAAACGGTATATAATATGTGTGGGTGCAGTAAATGAGTATATAAACGGTGTATAATATGTGTGAGTACAGTAATGAGTATATAAACGGTATATAATATGTGTGGGTACAGTAATGAGTATATAAACGGTATATGATATGTGTGAGTACAGTATATGAGTATATAAACGGTATATAATATGTGTGGGTACAGTAATGAGTATATAAACGGTATATAATATGTGTGAGTACAGTAATGAGTATATAAACGGTATATAATGAGTGTTGGTACAGTAAATGAGTATATAAACGGTATATAATATGTGAGGGTACAGTAAATGAGTATATAAACGGTATATAATATGTGTGGGTACAGTAATGAGTATATAAACGGTATATGATATGTGTGAGTACAGTATATGAGTATATAAACGGTATATAATATGTGTGGGTACAGTAAATGAGTATATAAACGGTGTATAATATGTGTGGGTACAGTATATGAGTATATAAACGGTATATAATATGTGTGGGTACAGTAATGAGTATATAAACGGTATATAATGTGTGTTGGTACAGTAAATGAGTATATAAACGGTATATAATATGTGAGGGTACAGTAAATGAGTATATAAACGGTATATAATATGTGTGGGTACAGTAATGAGTATATAAACGGTATATGATATGTGTGAGTACAGTAATGAGTATATAAACGGTATATAATATGTGTGGGTACAGTAAATGAGTATATAAACGGTATATAATATGTGTGGGTACAGTAATGAGTATATAAACGGTATATGATATGTGTGAGTACAGTAATGAGTATATAAACGGTATATAATATGTGTGGGTACAGTAAATGAGTATATAAACGGTATATAATATGTGTGGGTACAGTAAATGAGTATATAAACGGTATATAATATGTGAGGGTACAGTAAATGAGTATATAAACGGTATATAATATGTGTGGGTACAGTAATGAGTATATAAACGGTATATGATATGTGTGAGTACAGTAATGATTATATAAACGGTGTATAATATGTGTGGGTACAGTATATGAGTATATAAACGGTATATAATATGTGTGGGTACAGTAATGAGTATATAAACGGTATATAATATGTGTGGGTACAGTAATGAGTATATAAACGGTATATAATATGTGTGTGTACAGTAATGAGTATATAAACGGTATATGATATGTGTGAGTACAGTATATGAATATATAAACGGTATATGATATGTGTGAGTACAGTAAATGAGTATATAAACGGTATATAATATGTGTAGGTACAGTAATGAGTATATAAACGGTATATAATATGTGTGAGTACAGTAATGAGTATATAAACGGTATATAATGTGTGTTGGTACAGTAAATGAGTATATAAACGGTATATAATATGTGAGGGTACAGTAAATGAGTATATAAACGGTATATAATATGTGTGGGTACAGTAATGAGTATATAAACGGTATATGATATGTGTGAGTACAGTATATGAGTATATAAACGGTATATAATATGTGTGGGTACAGTAAATGAGTATATAAACGGTGTATAATATGTGTGGGTACAGTATATGAGTATATAAACGGTATATAATATGTGTGGGTACAGTAATGAGTATATAAACGGTATATAATATGTGTGGGTACAGTATATGAGTATATAAACGGTATATAATATGTGTGGGTACAGTAATGAGTATATAAATGGTATATAATATGTGTGAGTACAGTATATGAGTATATAAACGGTATATAATATGTGTGTGTACAGTAAATGAGTATATAAACGGTATATAATATGTGTGGGTACAGTAATGAGTATATAAACGGTATATAATATGTGTGGGTACAGTAATGAGTATATAAATGGTATATAATATGTGTGAGTACAGTATATGAGTATATAAACGGTGTATAATATGTGTGAGTACAGTAATGAGTATATAAACGGTATATAATATGTGTGGGTACAGTAATGAGTATATAAACGGTATATAATATGTGTGTGTACAGTAAATGAGTATATAAACGGTATATAATATGTGTGTGTACAGTAAATGAGTATATAAACGGTATATACTATGTGTGTGTACAGTAAATGAGTATATAAACGGTATATAATATGTGTGTGTACAGTAATGAGTATATAATATGTGTGAGTACAGTAAATGAGTATATAAACGGTATATAATATGTGTGTGTACAGTAAATGAGTATATAAACGGTATATACTATGTGTGTGTACAGTAAATGAGTATATAAACGGTATATAATATGTGTGGGTACAGTAATGAGTATATAAACGGTATATAATATGTGTGGGTACAGTAATGAGTATATAAACGGTATATAATATGTGTGGGTACAGTAATGAGTATATAAACGGTATATAATATGTGTGTGTACAGTATATGAGTATATAAACGGTATATAATATGTGTGTGTACAGTAAATGAGTAAGAGGAAAATTACAGCTAAACACAAACATCGCAGAAATGTAAAAATAGCCCTGGTCCTTAAGGGAAAGAAATTGAAAAATGGCCTTGGTCCTTAAGGGGTTAAGCAACTTTCTAATTGACTCCTATTATCAAATTTTCCTCATTCTCTTGGTATCTTTATTTGAAATGCAAGAATGTAAGTTTAGATGCCGGCCCATTTTTGGTGAACAACCTGGGTTGTTCTTGCTGATTGGTGGATAAATTCATCCACCAATAAAAAAGTGCTGTCCAGAGTCTGAACCCAAAAAAAAGCTTAGATGCCTTCTTTTTTAAATAAAGATAGCAAGAGAACAAAGAAAAATTGATAATATGAGTAAATTAGAAAGTTGCTTAGAAGTGCGTGCTCTATCTGAACCACGAAAGAAAAGATTTGGGTTCACTGTCTCTTTAAGGCCCAATGATTCTAAAGCCTCTGCTCCGGCGAGATCATCTAAGAAGTCTCACAAGTACTAAGAGGTCCCTCATCGAATTTTAGAAAAGCCATTTTTATCTTGAGAGCTGCTTGTCCCTCTCTGCAAGGTTTTGTATGTGATAAAGAGAAGCATACTTTAAAATATAATGCTCAAATAAAGCCCCAAAAGACATTGGGGCCGATTTATTAAAGTGCAGACAGACATGATACAATGTAGCGTATCATGTCCGCCGCACATCAATAAATGCCGACAGAGATTTATCATTGCACAAGCAGTTCTTGTGAACTTCTTGTGCACTGCTGCCCCCTGCAGATTCGTGGACAATCGGCTGCTAGCAGGGGATGTCAATCAGCTTGATTGTATAGGATTGATGTCAGCTTGATCGTATAGGATTGATGTCAGCTTGATCGTATAGGATTGATGTCAGCTTGATCGTATAGGATTGATGTCAGCTTGATCGTATAGGATTGATGTCAGCTTGATCGTATAGGATTGATGTCAGCTTGATTGTATAGGATTGATGTCAGCTTGATCGTATAGGATTGATGTCAGCTTGATCGTATAGGACTGATGTCAGCTTGATCGTATAGGACTGATGTCAGCTTGATCGTATAGGATTGATGTCAGCTTGATTGTATAGGATTGATGTCAGCTTGATCGTATAGGATTGATGTCAGCTTGATTGTATAGGATTGATGTCAGCTTGATCGTATAGGATTGATGTCAGCTTGATTGTATAGGATTGATGTCAGCTTGATTGTATAGGATTGATGTCAGCTTGATCGTATAGGATTGATGTCAGCTTGATCGTATAGGATTGATGTCAGCTTGATTGTATAGGATTGATGTCAGCTTGATCGTATAGGATTGATGTCAGCTTGATCGTATAGGACTGATGTCAGCTTGATCGTATAGGACTGATGTCAGCTTGATCGTATAGGATTGATGTCAGCTTGATTGTATAGGATTGATGTCAGCTTGATCGTATAGGATTGATGTCAGCTTGATTGTATAGGATTGATGTCAGCTTGATCGTGTAGGATTGATGTCAGCTTGATCGTGTAGGATTGATGTCAGCTTGATCGTATAGGATTGATGTCAGCTTGATTGTATAGGATTGATGTCAGCTTGATTGTATAGGATTGATGTCAGCTTGATCGTATAGGATTGATGTCAGCTTGATCGTATAGGACTGATGTCAGCTTGATCGTATAGGACTGATGTCAGCTTGATCGTATAGGATTGATGTCAGCTTGATTGTATAGGATTGATGTCAGCTTGATCGTATAGGATTGATGTCAGCTTGACTGTATAGGATTGATGTCAGCTTGATCGTATAGGATTGATGTCAGCTTGATTGTATAGGATTGATGTCAGCTTGATCGTATAGGATTGATGTCAGCTTGATTGTATAGGATTGATATCAGCTTGATCGTATAGGATTGATGTCAGCTTGATCGTATAGGATTGATGTCAGCTTGATCGTATAGGATTGATGTCAGCTTGATCGAATAGGATTGATGTCAGCTTGATCGTATAGGATTGATGTCAGCTTGATCGTATAGGATTGATGTCAGCTTGATCGTATAGGATCGGGCGGATTGATGTCCACAGCCTCAGAGCAGGCGGACAAGTTATGGAGCAGCGGTCTTTAGACCACTGCTTCATAACTGCTGTTTCCGTGAGCCTGAAGGCTCGCGCAGAAACAAGTGCATCAGACTCCATTCAGAACTTGATAATTCCGCCCCATATAGTCTAGATTACAAGTGGAGCGGTATTTTGTGTTTTCACTATAGCTAGGATTATAATTTTTGCGCTAGTCGGATTGTGCCGGTATTACAAGTTCAAAGTAAACAGTTTTTTCTCTTGCAGTAAAAAGAAATGCCAAGATACAATGCTACACTACCCTCAGATGAGGGTTGGGTTGCTAAAGATGGTGTCCACGACTAGGAATGTGTATACATAAAGGTTAATATATAATATTGTGTTACACAAAGAATATATATAAAACCATGTGAAAAAGTACTTAAAAGGTAAAAGATTAAAAACAAAATATATATATATAGGATGTGATATTAAAATGTATTAAACAAACATTTTATTAACATAAACTGACAGTTAAAAATACAGTTAAAAATAGATTCAATAATCTAATGGATTGCCCCATACAATCTCCAAGAAGTTATGTCCTATGTAACATACAAGTGTTTAAGTCCCATACCAAAATGTCCAAAGCAAATGTTCAAGGTTAATATCCAAAAAAAATAAAAATAAAAATAAAAATGATAATATGTCCAAAGTTGGTGTAAAAATCAAAAAGGTGAAAAAATGTAAAAAATATAAAATGTATTAAATATTTTTTGAAAAGATGAAAAAATAAATAAATATATATAAAAAATATATGAGTTGTGATCAGCAACCCATATGGAAGGAATATAATATATGTGATAGTGAATAATTCTCGTGAGGTGTACACCTAAAAAGTGTGTATAAAAATGTGTGTATATAAAAGGGTGTGGTAAAAAATGTGTCATAAAAAATGTGTCATAAAAAAGGATTCAAAATCCTGGTGAAATAAATAAAGTCCAAATTGCTCCAAAAAAATGTGTATATAATTCCAAATATTCCAAATGTGAGTGTAGAAAGTGCTGGGTTGATGTTCCTCTTCTTAAAAGGTTATCAAATGTAATGGGATATCCTCCTGTACCTAAAAAAGTGTACAGAAAATAGACATAGTGCAATAAAATCACTTTAGAATGACAACAACAGTATTCTACTCACCAGATATATTCTGAGCTGCAATACCAGTGTATAGCCAACGCGTTTCGGTCCTCAGGGACCTTTCTCAAGACTGGTAGACCTTACTTTCTCTTGCAGTAACCAAATTCGAGAATAAAGTCGAAATCCGAAAATTGAGATCGCGTTTACGCATTCAACCATAACTTTACTCCTCAATATTGCGCTAAACACTATCTCATATTCGCATTACCCAATGGAGAAAGATAGATTTTGAAAAAAAAAAAATACCTCAATATCGCGAAAACAACATAGGATATTCCCATTAGCGCTAATTTTCCAATGTTTTTTACATATGTTCTGTTTATTCATAATGAAATATTTCTACATATATCTGATGGTTTATTAAACAAATATATATTTATATATATATACATAAACACCTCAGTGATATTTATTCACCTGTAACGTTTCGGGGTCTCCCCCTTTGTTTGACTCTGTATGTATGTATATGTACCGCACCTGGGCAGGAAAACATAAGGAACATGAGTGCTTGGTGACACAACATTTGGATATATATATATATATTCAAAAAACAAGACATTTTAGTAGATTATAGCCAGCACAAACCAATTTTAAGCTAATAACCCCAAATACTGTGTCATAAATGAACAAGTCGCTTTATAAATCACTAGAAAAATGTCATTGACAAATTGTTTTGATATAGTTAAGAGCATACACTTATGCAAAGCGGGGTACCCCAATACTAGGCAATGTTAATACATTTCACAGGTAAATACCACAACATATAAAGTACATATAATCCTCCTTGAATATACAGAATTAACAGGGTTAAACATTAGCAACTACTAACCCTGCAGTCAATTATGAATGTATCAGAACAAATGTCCATATATAATCATAGTGCACTCAATGTTGTAAACATTCCTGATATAAAATGTTCAAGTGAACAACCCATCCATATACTTCCCAAACAAGGTGTTTGTAAGTGTTTATAGGTGTAGTTGTATAATGTTTACCATGACTTGGCACGTTAAAGATACCCTCTTTCCTTAAGGTACTGCAAACCAGAGAGTCACAATTGAATCAAAATAGCTCACCGGATCACTGTTCCAATCCTCACAGAGCACTCTTCCGCAGTGACTCACCAGACCTTGAATACATACAGTCTATTGGAGATTTAACGTGCCTGTCCGCAGATCCTCCTGCAACAGTCGGCTGTCCGTGCCGTCATCCTGATTAGTTGGGTACTGCTAGTGGATACTTTCTTCTGTGGTATATTACAAGGAGGGATTCCTTGATACTTGTTTCTTGCAACAGTGTTTCAATGCTCCAACACTAGTTTGTTGCTAGCAACGCTGAACTTCTAAAGGGCGTGGCCATTACGCTATGCTACGTACGTTTCACCTGTCACATCTGTTAGGCTTTCTCAAGCGTTCTGATTACACTAGGCTAAGCTACTGCCTTATATTCACAGGAACCAATCTAATTTTAATCGGTGAAATGGGTATACACAATGTATCAATGTGTTTACTTATTAAATTAACCTTAAATCTTATTTTTAAATATATACAGACAAAGAGTGAGAGCTCGATCCACTACCAATCATATATACCAATTAGTAGCGACACCAAGACTAAGCTTACATATATTTCCTCAATTTTTAACCTTTTTGTTCTCTATTATACAATTACAACGGGGTGCTGATAGATCTCTCTCCCATAAAGAGGGGTTTGCATTAATCCATGGGGAACGGTGCATAATTAATTTCCTCATTAAGACCCAGTGGCTGCAAGGAATTCATATCATAAATCCATTTACATTCGGCCTTTAATAGTAGTCTATCAATATCACCTCCTCTGGAATTTAAATCAATTAACTCTAGACTCATCCATCTAAAGTCTGCATCACTACTACCATGACACTCAAAAATGTATCTCGCAACTCCGCTGGTTTTAACCCTTTCCTTCAAGATGTCCCTACGATGTTCCTTTATTCTTTCATGTAATTCCCTATATGTTTTCTCAATATAGAATTCTATATCCTCTCCCAAACTCAGAGAAATTACACAGACTTTTCCACTCAGCTTCAACAACTGCCATCTAACTTACTACAGGTAGCCTTCTGGAAAACAGCTTGCCACCCACCCCAAGCTCATTTCCTCATTTATAGATAGTCTCCCACACAACTTTCACTCTCCTGAAATGACAGGTGCAAACACTGATCAGCACATCCTTCCATTCCCTTAACCCCATAGAATACACAGTACTTTTATTATATTATGTTTCATATACCTTTAGTTCCCTTATGCAATTGTTACAGTAATTCTGTGTCTAATGTTTTTAACTGGTTCACAATTCTGTAAAAATGCTCAAGATATTCATATTCCTTTTTGCTACCCTTTGTCTCTATAACAAACTACACTATTCAATTACTCCTTCTCCCTCTCCACCTGCACTGTTCATTAGCCCATCTCTCTTAAACTCACCTTACTTTTCTACTCATGAACTTTACCTATTCCTAAACACTCTCTCTACCCCCTGCAGCTCATCCCAAAAGCAGTCTCACTACTGCAAATCTGTATCTCATCTCATGTCACTCTCCCTCTTGCTTCTACTTACTGCTGGTGACATCTCCCCTAATCCTGGTCCCCAACCACTGACAAGCCATGCACATCCATGTGTACCATCCCATAGACTCAGAAAACAAAACTATGCACACCTTACTCACATTCCTCTTTCATCTAAAGCCACTACCCCTTTCACTTGTGCACTCTGGAACTCTCGCTCTGTTTGCAACAAACTCACTTCTATACACGACCTCTTCATCTCCCGCTCCCTCAACCTTCTGGCCCTAACAGAAACCTGGCTCTCTCCCCTAGACACAGCATCCACTGCTGCTCTGTCACATGGGGGTCTCCACTTCAGCCACACTCCTAGGTCTGGTAATAGACAAGTAGGTGGTGTAGGTATTTTACTTTCCTCTCGTTGCACCTTTCAAAAAATACATCCTATCTCTTCCCTCACTTTTCCCTCATTCGAAACCCACATGATTCGCTTATTCTCCCCTCTCTCTGTACGTGTTGCAGTCATATACCGACCCCCTGGCTCCGCAACTCAATTTCTAGATCACTTGGCCGCCTGGCTACCCTATTTCCTTTCCTCAGACACCCCTGCCCTCATTCTTGGCGACTTCAACATCCCCCTTAACAATCCCACTGCCTCATCTGCTAAACAACTTCTGCAACTCACTTCCTCCTTCGGTCTGTCACAATGGACTGATTCTCCCACTCACAAAGATGGTCACTCTCTTGACCTGATCTTTAGCTATCGATGCACTCTCTCAAACTTCTCAAACTCCCCTTTTCCTCTTTCTGACCACCATCTCCTTACCTGCAACATATCATCCCTTCCTACAACTCTCCCACCTTCTACTCCTCACACCAAACTTCACAGAAGCATTAGGTCTTTAGATCAGCAACAACTCGCTAATTCCCTTAAACCACTCCTCTCATCCTTCTCCTCCTTTTCCTGCCCTGAACAATCTATCTGCCACTATAATTCCATCCTTATATCCATCCTTGACATTCTCGCCCCTCTTACCACTGCTCGGAAATCACACACTCATCCCCAGCCCTGGCATACTCCTCTGACACGATACCTACGCAGATGTTCCCGTACTGCTGAACGGCATTGGAGAAAATCACGGAGTTCAGCTGATTTTCTTCATTACAAATTCATCTTGAACTCCTACTACTCTGCCCTTAATCTCCACAAGCAACACTACTTCTCTACTCTTATCTCTAATCTTTCTTCAAACCCAAAACGTCTGTTCTCCACTTTCAATACTCTCCTCCGCCCTCCCCCACTTCCTAATACAACTTCTCTATCAGCTCAAGACTTTGCCAGTCACTTCATTAACAAAATTGACTCCATCAGACATGAAATCAGCTCTCAACACAATTCCATTCTCTCCCCCCCTCAAATACTCTCACTCAACCACAACCCTCATAACCCAAAACTTAGTTCATTCTCCCCTGTTACTGAGGAAGAAGTTTTGGCACTAATACTACGCTCTCACCTCACTACCTGTCCCCTTGACCCTATCCCCTCACAGCTGCTCCCCTCTCTCTCTGCTACCCTTACCCCTATACTAACACACATTTTCAACCTCTCCCTCAGCACTGGTACATTTCCATCATCGATGAAACATGCAATGGTCACACCTATCCTCAAAAAACCTTCCCTTGATCCTACCTCCCCATCCAACTACCGCCCTATTTCCCTCCTCCCTCTTGCTTCAAAGCTTCTCGAAAAACTAGTATATGCACGCCTATCCCATTTCCTTACGTTAAACTCCCTTCTTGACCCGCTGCAATCTGGATTTCGTCCCTATCACTCCACAGAGACAGCTATTGTTAAGGTCACCAACGACCTACTTACAGCTAAATCAAAAGGCCACTTCTCTCTGCTTATCCTCCTTGATCTGTCCGCAGCCTTTGACACTGTCGACCACCCTCTTTTGCTCCAAACCCTCCAATCCTTCGGCATCTGTGACACAGCCCTTTCATGGCTCTCTTCCTACCTGTCAAACCGTACCTTCAGTGTTGCCCTCTCTGGGGCCTCCTCTGCCCCGTCACCACTTTCTGTCGGAGTACCGCAAGGCTCTGTCCTCGGTCCCCTTCTCTTCTCAATCTATACGTCATCACTAGGTTCCCTAATTACGTCCCACGGTTTCCAATATCATTTGTACGCCGATGACACCCAAATCTACTTCTCTGCACCAGAACTATCTCCCTCCTTGCTAACCCGTGTCACTAACTGTCTTTCTCACATCTCTTCCTGGATGTCCTCTCACTACCTCAAGCTAAATCTCTCCAAAACCGAGCTCCTCATTTTCCCCCCTTCTTCCAAAATCTCCACCCCCAATATCTCTATAACTGTCGACAACTCCATCATTACCCCTACCCCGCATGCCCGATGTCTCGGGGTCACATTTGACTCAGATCTTTCCTTCACTCCTCACATTCAGTCCTTGGCTACAGCCTGCCGCTTCCACCTTAAAAACATCTCTAAAATTAGACACTTCCTTACACAAGACACAACTAAGATTTTAATCCACTCTCTCATTCTTTCCCGCCTTGATTACTGCAACTCTGTCCTCTCTGGTCTCCCAGCCTGCCGCCTAGCTCCTTTACAATCCATAATGAATGCCTCTGCCAGACTCATCTTCCTTACACGTCGCTCTTCATCTGCTGCGCCTCTCTGCCAATCCCTTCACTGGCTTCCTCTTGCCTCTAGGATCAAACACAAAACTCTCACTCTTACATACAAAGCCCTCAACTGCACTGCTCCCCCCTACATCTCAGACCTTGTCTCCAGATACTCTCCCTCCCGTCCCCTTCGCTCTGCTCATGACCTCCTACTCTCCTCCTCTCTTGTCACCTCATCACACTCCCGTTTACAGGACTTCTCCAGACTGGCTCCCATCTTGTGGAACTCTCTGCCTCGCTCCATAAGACTCTCTTCTAGTTTTAAAAGCTTCAAGTGCTCCCTAAAGACTCTACTGTTCAGGGACGCATACAACCTACGCTAACCTTTCCTAATACCAGTTCCTCTCCTCCACTGCAATCCCCTGAACCCTCTTAGCATGTAAGCCTAAAAGTCCAGCTGTTTGTAGATCACCTTCTTAAGAGCTAACTACAACAGTGCAACTCTTGGCAGGGCCCTCTACCCTATAATTGTTCTGTTGTACTCCCCCTTTGTTTATAGCGCTGCGGAATCTGTTGGCGCTCTACAAATAACCGATAATAATAATAATAAAAACCAGCGTTAGAGGCTCCTAACGCTGGTTTTAGGCTAACTCCGGTATTTGGAGTCACTCAAAATAGGGTCTAACGCTCACTTTTCAGCCGCGACTTTTCCATACCGCAGATCCCCTTACGTCAATTGCGTTTCCTATCTTTTCAATGGGATCTTTCTAACTCCGGTATTTAGAGTCGTGTCTGAAGTGAGCGTTAGACATCTAACGACAAAACTCCAGCCGCAGGAAAAAAGTCAGTAGTTAAGAG
Organism: Bombina bombina; assembly: GCF_027579735.1. Taxonomy (NCBI): domain Eukaryota; kingdom Metazoa; phylum Chordata; class Amphibia; order Anura; family Bombinatoridae; genus Bombina; species Bombina bombina. Next base: position 1,273,665,653 of record NC_069501.1, read on the forward strand.
CTTTCTGGTCTAACGCCGGTTTATAAAGCTCTTAACTACTGTGCTCTAAAGTACACTAACACCCATAAACTACCTATGTACCCCTAAACTGAGGCCCCCCCACGATTAAATTTTTTTAACCCCTAATCTGCCGACCGCCACCTACGTTATACTTATGTACCCCTAATCTGCTGCCCCTAACACCGCCGACCCCTGTATTATATTTATTAACCCCTAATCTGCCCCCCACAACGTCGCCGCCAGCTACCTACAATAATTAACCCCTAATCTGCCGAGCGGACCGCACCGCTACTATAATAAAGTTATTAACCCCTAATCCGCCTCACTAACCCTATAATAAATAGTATTAACCCCTAATCTGCCCTCCCTAACATCGCCAACACCTAACTTCAATTATTAACCCCTAATCTGCCGACCGGAGCTCACCGCTATTCTAATAAATGTATTAACCCCTAAAGCTAAGTCTAACCCTAACACTAACACCCCCCTAAGTTAAATATAATTTTAATCTAACGAAATTAATTAACTCTTATTAAATAAATTATTCCTATTTAAAGCTAAATACTTACCTGTAAAATAAACCCTAATATAGCTACAATATAACGAATAATTACATTGTAGCTATTTTAGGATTAATATTTATTTTACAGGCAACTTTGTAATTATTTTAACCAGGTACAATAGCTATTTAATAGTTAAGAACTATTTAATAGCTAAAATAGTTAAAATAATTACAAATTTACCTGTAAAATAAATCCTAACCCAAGTTACAATTAAACCTAACACTACACTATCAATAAATTAATTAATTAAATAAAATACCTATAATTATCTACAATTAAACCTACCACTACACTATCAATAAATAAATTAAATACAATACCTACAAATAACTACAATGAAATAAACTATCTAAAGTACAAAAAATAAAAAAGAACTAAGTTACAAAAAATAAAAAAATATTTACAAACATAAGAAAAATATTACAACAATTTTAAACTAATTACACCTACTCTAAGCCCCCTAATAAAATAACAAAGACCCCCAAAATAACAAAATTCCCTACCCTATTCTAAATTACTACATTTCAAAGCTCTTTTACCTTACCAGCCCTGAACAGGGCCCTTTGCGGGGCATGCCCCAAGAAATTCAGCTCTTTTGCCTGTAAAAAAAAATATACAATACCCCCCCCCAACATTACAACCCACCACCCACATACCCCTAATCTAACCCAAACCCCCCTTAAATAAACCTAACACTAAGCCCCTGAAGATCTTCCTACCTTGTCTTCACCCTACCAGGTTCACCGATCCGTCCTGAAGAGCTCCTCCGATGTCCTGATCCAAGCCCAAGCGGGGGGCTGAAGAGGTCCATGATTCGGATGAAGTCTTCTATCAACGGCATCTTCAATCTTCTTTCTTCCGGATCCATCTTGCAGACCTCCGACGCGGAACATCCTCTTCTCCCGACGCCTACTAGCCGAATGACGGTTCCTTTAAGGGACGTCATCCAAGATGGCGTCCCTCGAATTCCGATTGGCTGATATGATTCTATCAGCCAATCAGAATTAAGGTAGGAATATTCTGATTGGCTGATGGAATCAGCCAATCAGAATCAAGATCAATCTGATTGGCTGACGTCCCTTAAAGGAACCGTCATTCGGCTAGTAGGCATCGGGAGAAGAGGATGTTCTGCGTCGGAGGTCTGCAAGATGGATCCGGAAGAAAGAAGATTGAAGATGCCGTTGATAGAAGACTTCATCCGGATCATGGACCGCTTCAGCTCCCGCTTGGATGAAGACTTCATCCGGATCATGGACCTCTTCAGCTCCCGCTTGGATGAAGACTTCAGCCGGATCATGGACCTCTTCAGCCCCCCGCTTGGGCTTGGATCAGGACATCGGAGGAGCTCTTCAGGACGGATCGGTGAACCTGGTAGGGTGAAGACAAGGTAGGAAGATCTTCAGGGGCTTAGTGTTAGGTTTATTTAAGGGGGGTTTGGGTTAGATTAGGGGTATGTGGGTGGTGGGTTGTAATGTTGGGGGGGGGTATTGTATATTTTTTTTTACAGGCAAAAGAGCTGAATTTCTTGGGGCATGCCCCGCAAAGGGCCCTGTTCAGGGCTGGTAAGGTAAAAGAGCTTTGAAATGTAGTAATTTAGAATAGGGTAGGGCATTTTGTTATTTTGGGGGTCTTTGTTATTTTATTTGGGGGCTTAGAGTAGGTGTAATTAGTTTAAAATTGTTGTAATATTTTTCTTATGTTTGTAAATATTTTTTTATTTTTTGTAACTTAGTTCTTTTTTATTTTTTGTACTTTAGTTAGTTTATTTAATTGTATTTATTTGTAGGAATTGTATTTAATTTATTTATTGATAGTATAATGTTAGGTTTAATTGTAACTTAGGTTAGGATTTATTTTACAGGTAATTTTGTTATTATTTTAACTAGGTAACTATTAAATAGTTCTTAACTATTTAATAGCTATTGTACCTGGTTAAAATAATTACAAAGTTGCCTGTAAAATAAATATTAATCCTAAAATAGCTACAATGTAATTAATAATTTATATTGTAGCTATATTAGGATTTATTTTACAGGTAAGTATTTAGCTTTAATTAGGAATAATTTATTTAATAAGAGTTAATTAATTTCGTTAGATTAAAATTATATTTAACTTAGGGGGGTATTAGTGTTAGGGTTAGACTTAGCTTTAGGGGTTAATACATTTATTATAGTAGCGGTGAGCTCCGGTCGGCAGATTAGGGGTTAATGTTTGAAGTTAGGTGTCAGCGATGTTAGTAGGGCAGATTAGGGGTTAATACTTTTTATTATAGGGTTAGTGATGCGGATTAGGGGTTAATAACTTTATTATAGTAGCGCTCAGGTCTGCTTGGCATATTAGGGGTTAATAAGTGTAGGCAGGTGGAGGCGACGTTGAGGGGGCAGGTTAGGGGTTAATAAATATAATATAGGGGTCGGCGGTGTTAGGGGCAGCAGATTAGGGGTACATAAGGATAATGTAAGTAGCGGCGGTTTACGGAGCGGCAGATTAGGGGTTAAAAATAATATGCAGGGGTCAGCGATAGCAGGGGCGGCAGATTAGGGGTTAATAAGTGTAAGGCTAGGGGTGTTTAGACTCGGGGTACATGTTAGGGTGTTAGGTGCAGACGTAGGAAGTGTTTCCCCATAGCAAACAATGGGGCTGCGTTAGGAGCTGAACGCGGCTTTTTTGCAGGTGTTTGTTTTTTTTTCAGCTCAAACAGCCCCATTGTTTCCTATGGGGGAATTGTGCACGAGCACGTTTTTTAGGCTGGCCGCTTGCGTAAGCAACTCTGGTATCGAGAGTTGAAGCTGCGTTAAAAATGCTCTACGCTCCTTTTTTGGAGCCTAACGCAGCCTTTTTGTGGACTCTCAATACCAGAGTTATTTTTATGGTGCGGCCAGAAAAAAGCCGGCGTTAGCTACGCGGGTCGTTACCGACAAAACTCTAAATCTAGGCCTAAGAAAATAAATGTGTTCAGAACGCCTCAAATGGGCTAGGTGTTGTACAATGTGTAGAGTGTGTATTTAGAAATATTTTAATTGTAAATCTAGTACTTTACACAAGAATAAAACATGCCACGGTGGGTACAGTGGTAATAAATTACAATAAAAACAATAAGATGTGGATCCACTCTTGTACAAATTAAATATTGAATATATCTATATAAAAACACTGAATATAAAATGATACAGAGGCAATAATAATGGTAGCCCCAATAAAAATATGAGAAAGTTAAAATTCCAAACAATGTCTGAAAGAAATCAATCCAATGTGTGGATTAAAAAATGCAGTAAATCAAATGAATGGATTGCTGATATCGACTAGGAGGAGGATACCGTAAGAGATATTGTGTACCAGTGTTGGTGGTGATAATGTGTATAAAAAAGGGAGTGAAAAATTATCCTTAGTGATTGCAAATATAAAGAAAACAGACAGTGTCAACTTGCTTATTCAAAAGTGAAAAAAATGATGTGAAAAATTGAAAAAAATTACAAAGGAAAAAATGAAAAAATGCTGCTCAAAAAATGAAAAAAAGCTAACAAAGTCAGTGATCAAAAAAAAAAAAGGAAAAAAAAGAACAAAGTCAGTGATTGTAATCCAAGAAACAAAATCCTAAAAAAGGCTAAATGTGAAGATCCAAATAAAAGTCCAAAGTAAATAATGTGTAGAAAAAGAAACCTTATTTTCCTAGTGGTGAGAGTCCATCTGAGGTTCCTGATGGTGAGAATAAAGTCAACGGTCTTTTAGGTCAAACCCAATTAATGGGCTAGTGTTCCTGTTCCTGATGGTGAGAAGCTTTGGTGGTTGGGAGAAACTCCAATCCAATTTTTTTTTTTCTTTTTAAATCATAAATTAAACCTAAAAGCAAATAAAAACAACAATAGTGTCGATGATACTAAAAACTTATATAAAATCAGAATAGTGCTTACCAGCTGTCACAACGCGTTTCGGCCTCCTCTAGGCCTTTCTCAAGACTGCCAGCTAGTTGTCAAAAGTGTCCCTTTTGTAGTGAAAAGTTTTGCGCTAAAAGGTGTGTTTGAGGGCGTGGCTAAAAACCGGAAGTGATGTAGGGTATGTAATAGAGTAAATTTTTATTTTTTATTTTCTTTGAAAAAACTTTACCCAAAAAAATAAATAAAAAATATTAAAGTGGCTCCTTTTCTATTAATTACTCATAGTAGAGTTCACCCTGGTAGTCAATGGTCACATAATAACAGTGTATTGTGGTGATCTATCCTATCTATGTTATCTCCGTTTTTAACTTTGCTTTGATTGGTTGTGGTTTGTGTACATTCCTAGAGTAGTCATGTGTTTTTTGTGGTATTCCTATTGGTTGAGTTTAGTTTCTCTCATTATTCTAGGTATTTCATTGGGCATAGCGTTATGTTTAGAGGTAGTGGAATCAAGTGACCTGTAAAACGTTTGTCACGTCGGCTAGGAAAACAGATACTATCCTTTAGAATTGTATTCAATAGAAACTGACCTTTAACAAATGCGAGTTATTCTGGTCCAAATGTTTATATATATAGAATCGATTGGCTTATCAAAAAATTTAAAAATTAAATGGTATCCTTTGATACTGAATAGCTTGTCTCGTTAATGTAGGCTTTTTGTCATGTGTAAATTGAGCATATAATATTTAAATGATAGTGAGATCGAGTGACTTTTCAAATGTTTTTTTCGCAAGCTGGAAAAACCTATGTTATTCTTTTATGTTCACTATAATATGACATTTATCAGATGTAAAAAAAAAAATTTGGGGGGTAAAGTTTTTTCAAACTGTAATGTAGTATACCTTATCAGGATTCCTTTGCTGATAGGTCTAGAAGTGTTTAAATCGACATTAATAAACTACAATGGCTTGTCTACTAACTACAGATAATTTATTGAACCTAACATAATGTTTGTATATATAATGTTGGGTGGTAATGAAATCAAACAACTTGTCACAAATTTATCATGCAAACTGGGGAATATTCTCCTCTAGTGCTGTGTTTGCTAGATTTTGAAGTTTACCAGGTGAAAGTTTTTCTGAATGATAGCATAATGTACCTTATCATTAGTCTATTGCTGGTTGATCTAGAATATTTGAGAAAATGTTTTTTTAAAAACAAAGATAGTTAGATAAGTTATTTTGGCTTTTGCGATATATCCCAATTTAATTTTCGAAGCTACAAAGTGGTTTTTGGATAAAGATCCAGAAATCCCGGACAACAAAGCCAATTTATATTGGATAGCATTGAATACATTTTAAAACACAATTATTTCTGCATCGAAGGCAAGTACTATAAACAAATTTGTGGTACAGCAGTGGGGACCAGGTTCGCGCTGAGTTATGCCAAGTTATACATGGGCAAGTGGGAGCAAATATTTTGGGACTCCTGCCCAGCCGGCGCGGACCTGGTCCTGTATCGAAGATATATAAATGCTATCATTATCATCTGGAAAGGATCAATACCAGACCTAGAATACACCATAGAGGTAATGAATAAAAATGTAAACAATCTAAGATTCACGCACGAATGGAGCCACAAGAGCATCACATTCACATTGAAGCGCTAAATGGCAAATGGGAGACATCCACCCATTTCAAAGAGGTAGATAGTAACAACTACATCCATAACCTCAGTTGCCACCATGAGAAAAGGAAAAGTAACATTCCGAAGGGACAGCTCTTAAGAATCCAGAAAAATTGCTCAAATCTGGAAAAATGGGAAGAACAAGCAATAACTTTGAAAGAGAAATTTATAGAAAGCAGGTACAATAAGGAATTTCTACGACTTAAAATGGAGGCAGTAAGGAACACCGAGAGAGAAGACCTTCTAAAATACAAAAATCCGAAAACGACAGAGACAGATAATACTATTCTAAATGTTCCTATGATTACCGAATACAGTAGTAATAGATATATCATAGAGAATATATTTAGAAAACATTGGTCCATACTGAAGGAAGATGACACTATTGGAGACAAACTGCCTGCACAGCCAAGATTTATATACAGAAAAACGGATAATCTAAAAAATAAACTAGCACCAAGCATCCAAAAGACAAATACATCAAACACTTTAGATGTCCGCAGAAAGAAAATAAATAAAAGGCTTTTTCTCGTGCCCAACTTGCAAGGCGTGCAAATGCGGCAAGAAAACAAACAAATTCAACTCCAGACATACTAAAGAAGAATTTGAAATTAAGGATCTTATCAGATGCACAGACAAAGGCAACATATACTTAATGGAATGTACGCGTGGACTACAATATGTCGGACAAACCTCACGACTCCTAAGGGACAGAATCCGTGAGCATATACTCCTTATTGAAAAATTGAGTATGGACACATCTCTATATAAACATTTTTCCATGAAACATCAAGGAAATATACAAGACTTAAAATTCATTGGTATACAGAAGGTCAAGAAAAATTGAAGGGGAGGAGATTTTGAGAGGAAGCTTTTAACATCTGAGTCAAGGTGGATTTTCCAATTAGATTGTCTCTTCCCTAAAGGTCTGAATAATAAAGAAGACCTTACACATCTATTAAATTTTCGATAACATCACCCCCTCCAAAAATCCTTCCAATAACAGAAGGCTGACCCACCTCTACAAAATTTAAAGTAAAAGACAACAAGAAAAAGCCCTTAAATATGGACTATCTACATGTTTTATCCTACTAGTAACTAGCCATACATAAAAAGGGCATACTATCACTAAGAAAAAACTCTGAAATAAAATCCCCCTTTCTCTAATGACGAAACCACAAAAGAAAAAGACAGGAACCTAACAGAACCTTGGAGAATCTCGAAGTACCCCTGGACACCGTATATAACATATTATAATGCTAGGACAATGTTCTTCCAGCTAAGATTAAATCAATGTAATCATAAATAAATTATGATGATACTACAATCCTAATCTCATATCTGGACAAATTAATACACAATTTCTATAACTCAGTGTGACAGACCCTTCTGTCAGGACTGAAGGAGTTAATTGTGTTTAGCTAAGAATCTAATTTCTAAGACAGGTTTTCTGGCCTCAGCTATTGTGTGCTATAATTACATTTAAGTAATAAACAGGCCATTGTTTAATCACCCTCAGAGAGCAGACGCTAGGTGATAAGACAAGCCAAATGTGTTTAAGTTGTTATCTGCCTAAGTAAAGTATTTAAGTAATGTAATTCTACTGTTTCATAAAAGGGCGTCTTCCCCTTTTTATCTAAATGTACAAGAGTCTTTCAACCCCCCCATCTGGGGTCAAACCTGTATAAATACTAGGCATCTAGCCTTTAATAAATGTCATTCTGTTTTAAACCTGAAACTGGCTGGGTTGTGAATTGCTGATTCCCTATGCAGGACATTGTTCATCTGGTATTAACCCTTGGTACGCTGTTGGTACCGTAACATTGGTGGCAAGCGACGGAATGAACCTTATCGCCCAGAAGAGCAACTACACAAGCCAGTAACCTCAGGAAGAGGGGGATTATTACAATACTGACTAAGATGGAAAGAGTACCAGGAACAGAAGGAACCAATGGGCCCAGCATAGCAGACAGAACCCCTGAAGAAGCAAGCTTTGATCGGGCGGTTAAAATAAGACTGGCATATTATGGCCCCAACCCATCTGCGGAAATTATCGACCGGGTCATAGCAGCTGTGGAGGCCAACCTACTTCGCCAAAGCGGCGCTGCAGCAAACCCAGTGGAAAAGAGAACAGTAAATTTTGCAGCTTTTAAAAACTTCCTGGAAACAGAAGGAGAGATTGATGGGTACCTTGCGGATTTTGAGAGGCAATGTGCACTACACAAGGTACCCGCAGAGGACTGGGTCACGATATTATCCGGAAAATTATCCGGCCGGGCCAGTGAGGCTTTTCGGGCCATTCCAGATGAGGAAGTCGGGGATTATAATACTGTAAAAGAGGCTCTGCTCTCCAGGTATGCGGTTACACCGGAGGCATACCGGAGGCGGTTCAGAGACACTGTTAAATTAGCTGGAGATTCCTACCTTGAGTGGGCATGTAAGGTGCACCGCACAGCAGCTCACTGGATAGCGGGGTGCCAAGCCGTATCTGGGGAAGAGGTGCTGCAGCTATTCCTGTTGGAACATTGCTTCGACAAGTTACCCGCAGGAGTTCGAGAGTGGGTTCGGGACCGTAAACCCTCCACCCTGCATGAAGCGGCTCGCTTGGCAGATGAGTATACGGATGCCCGCAAACTGGACACTGCTACCACTAAGCCCCCTGCTAGAGTGGAGTACAGACCCCCAGTCACCCCAGCAACTGCCAGTTACCAACCCCCGGCGCACCGCTATACCACACGGCATCTGGCCACGAACTACCCTCAGAGAGCCTGGTTCAATTCGCGGGGCTACTCACAACCGATTCGATGCTTTGGATGTAAGCAACTAGGGCACAAAAGACCAGAGTGTCCCCTAAATGCAGCGAACCAAGCACAGTCCTGGAGAAGACCTGCCGGCGGAATCACACGTAACCCTCAGCCTGCGGCCCGCTACGTAGAGGCGCAAGAATGCTGGAGCATCCTACATGAGGCAGACCTTGTGCAAGCTGCCCACCGGAATAGCCGGCAACTGGTTAAAGTGAATGGGAAGAAGGTCAGTGGTCTACGGGATACTGGTGCTACCATGACCTTGCTTCAAAAGAACTTGGTGTCTGAGAAACAGTACACTGGAGACACTGTGGCTGTGAGGGTAGCAGGGGGCGATGTGTTCAGCCTACCTGTTGCCAGGGTACATTTGGATTGGGGAGTGGGCGCTAGACCTGTGAATGTGGGGGTCAAGAAGGACTTACCTGCTGATGTTCTTCTTGGAAATGACTTGGCTCCCCTTGTTTCTGCCTATGCTCCCATGGGTCCCGCTGATGTTAACCCTGTGACTACCCGTGCTCAGATCCGTGCAGCAGAGACTGACCCCCCTGCTGCTAAGCCCCAGGACGCTGAGCTCAGTAAATCTCTATCCGCTATTGATACGTGGAAGTCCCGTTACAATGCGCTGATGAAGGAGAAGAGGAGCGCAGAGGAAAAAGCACGTTTAGAACGTGAATCTCTGCTAGACAAGCTGCACCGACAGACTGCAGAAAACACCAGCTTGAGAGTGGGACATGAAACATTAAAGACAAACTTAGCGACACTTGAGGAGAAGCTGACGCTGGCTCATAGTGAGGTGCAGCAACTCAAGGGCACCCTATGTCAGTATGAAGGGATTGTGGATACCTATAAAGAGCAGGTACAGAAAACTCGTAAAGAAGCTGATGGGATTTTGAAGGACTGTTTAGCCCTAGTCTGGGCACTGAGGAAGTTGAACCCTTCTTTGTATGGACAGGAATTCTCTCTCATAACGGGAATACAGATGGATTGTCCTGGCAAACTGACATGCCTACCACCTCCTAGTCCGGTCATCCCCAGGTTGACCCGCCAAAGGGTCAAGCCGGGTCTGCCGGAGTGTTCCACAAGGGGGGAGATATGTGACAGACCCTTCTGTCAGGACTGAAGGAGTTAATTGTGTTTAGCTAAGAATCTAATTTCTAAGACAGGTTTTCTGGCCTCAGCTATTGTGTGCTATAATTACATTTAAGTAATAAACAGGCCATTGTTTAATCACCCTCAGAGAGCAGACGCTAGGTGATAAGACAAGCCAAATGTGTTTAAGTTGTTATCTGCCTAAGTAAAGTATTTAAGTAATGTAATTCTACTGTTTCATAAAAGGGCGTCTTCCCCTTTTTATCTAAATGTACAAGAGTCTTTCAACCCCCCCATCTGGGGTCAAACCTGTATAAATACTAGGCATCTAGCCTTTAATAAATGTCATTCTGTTTTAAACCTGAAACTGGCTGGGTTGTGAATTGCTGATTCCCTATGCAGGACATTGTTCATCTGGTATTAACCCTTGGTACGCTGTTGGTACCGTAACACTCAGATTCCACTAATAAGCTAGATCTAATTATATATTATATATGTAACGATTCTAATATAATGAAATTCTTTAACAGAGCTAAACCACCCATTAGTATGGAATATTTTAATAATAATATCTGTACTCAATTGACCTACATAACAACCCATTGTGACAGTGCCACAATATACACATTGCTCTCAATAAGTATATATAGTAATCTCACGCTATTTGCCACCCGCCACCTTTTACCAATTACAATATCAGGTTTTTGCATCAATACATTCAATATACAACTATGGATACGAATATGGTCAGTGCTCCTTAAAATACCGTTGTGAATTGATAATGATTCATGCTTTTCTTATATAAGAAATTAAATTGGGATATATTGCAAAAGCCAAAATAACTTATCTAAGTATCTTTGTTTTTTTAAAAAAACATTTTCTCCAATATTCTAGAACAACAAGCAATAGACTAATGAAAGGTACATTATGCTATCGTTCAGAAAAACTTGCACCTGATAAACTTCAAAATCTAGCAAACACAGCACTAGAGGAGAATATTCCCCAGTTTGCATGATAAATTTGTGACAAGTTGTTTGATTTCATTACCACCCAACATTATATATACAAACATTATGTTAGGTTCAATAAATTATCTGTAGTTAGTAGAGAAGCCATCGCAGTTTATTAATGTTATGTTAGGTTCAATAAATTATCTGTAGTTAGTAGACAAGCCATCGTAGTTTATTAATGTTATGTTAGGTTCAATAAATTATCTGTAGTTAGTAGACAAGCTACCGTAGTTTATTAATGTTATGTTAGGTTCAATAAATTATCTGTAGTTAGTAGAGAAGCCATCGTAGTTTATTAATGTTATGTCAGGTTCAATAAATTATCTGTAGTTAGTAGACAAGCCACCGTAGTTTATTAATGTTATGTTAGGGTCAATAAATTATCTGTAGTTAGTAGACAAGCCACCGTAGTTTATTAATGTTATGTTAGGGTCAATAAATTATCTGTAGTTAGTAGAGAAGCCACCGTAGTTTATTAATGTTATGTTAGGGTCAATAAATTATCTGTAGTTAGTAGACAAGCCACCGTAGTTTATTAATGTTATGTTAGGTTCAATAAATTATCTGTAGTTAGTAGACAAGCCACCGTAGTTTATTAATGTTATGTTAGGGTCAATAAATTATCTGTAGTTAGTAGAGAAGCCACCGTAGTTTATTAATGTTATGTTAGGTTCAATAAATTATCTGTAGTTAGTAGAGAAGCCACCGTAGTTTATTAATGTTATGTTAGGTTCAATAAATTATCTGTAGTTAGTAGACAAGCCACCGTAGTTTATTAATGTAATGTTAGGTTCAATAAATTATCTGTAGTTAGTAGACAAGCCACCGTAGTTTATTAATGTTATGTTAGGTTCAATAAATTATCTGTAGTTAGTAGACAAGCCACCGTAGTTTATTAATGTTATGTTAGGTTCAATAAATTATCTGTAGTTAGTAGACAAGCTACCGTAGTTTATTAATGTTATGTTAGGTTCAATAAATTATCTGTAGTTAGTAGACAAGCCACCGTAGTTTATTAATGTTATGTTAGGTTCAATAAATTATCTGTAGTTAGTAGACAAGCTACCGTAGTTTATTAATGTTATGTCAGGTTCAATAAATTATCTGTAGTTAGTAGACAAGCCACCGTAGTTTATTAATGTTATGTTAGGTTCAATAAATTATCTGTAGTTAGTAGACAAGCCACCGTAGTTTATTAATGTAATGTTAGGTTCAATAAATTATCTGTAGTTAGTAGACAAGCCACCGTAGTTTATTAATGTTATGTTAGGTTCAATAAATTATTTGTAGTTAGTAGACAAGCCACCGTAGTTTATTAATGTTATGTTAGGTTCAATAAATTATCTGTAGTTAGTAGACAAGCCACCGTAGTTTATTAATGTTATGTTAGGTTCAATAAATTATCTGTAGTTAGTAGAGAAGCCACCGTAGTTTATTAATGTTATGTTAGGTTCAATAAATTATCTGTAGTTAGTAGAAAAGCCACCGTAGTTTATTAATGTTATGTTAGGTTCAATAAATTATCTGTAGTTAGTAGACAAGCTACCGTAGTTTATTAATGTTATGTCAGGTTCAATAAATTATCTGTAGTTAGTAGACAAGCCACCGTAGTTTATTAATGTTATGTCAGGTTCAATAAATTATCTGTAGTTAGTAGACAAGCCACCGTAGTTTATTAATGTTATGTTAGGTTCAATAAATTATCTGTAGTTAGTAGACAAGCCACCGTAGTTTATTAATGTTATGTTATGTTCAATAAATTATCTGTAGTTAGTAGACAAGGCACCATAGTTTATTAATGTTATGTTAGGTTCAATAAATTATCTGTAGTTAGTAGACAAGCCACCGTAGTTTATTAATGTCGATTTAAACACTTCTAGACCTATCAGCAAAGGAATCCTGATATAATATACTACATTACAGTTTGAAAAAACTTTACCCCCCAAATTTTTTTTTTTACATCTGATAAATGTCATATTATAGTGAACATAAAAACATAATTTATGTAAGAACTTACCTGATAAATTCATTTCTTTCATATTAGCAAGAGTCCATGAGCTAGTGACGTATGGGATATACATTCCTACCAGGAGGGGCAAAGTTTCCCAAACCTTAAAATGCCTATAAATACACCCCTCACCACACCCACAATTCAGTTTAACGAATAGCCAAGAAGTGGGGTGATAAGAAAAAAGTGCGAAAGCATATAAAATAAGGAATTGGAATAATTGTGCTTTATACAAAAAAATCATAACCACCACAAAAAAAGGGCGGGCCTCATGGACTCTTGCTAATATGAAAGAAATGAATTTATCAGGTAAGTTCTTACATAAATTATGTTTTCTTTCATGTAATTAGCAAGAGTCCATGAGCTAGTGACGTATGGGATAATGACTACCCAAGATGTGGATCTTTCCACGCAAGAGTCACTAGAGAGGGAGGGATAAAATAAAGACAGCCAATTCCTGCTGAAAATAATCCACACCCAAAATAAAGTTTAATGAAAAACATAAACAGAAGATTCAAACTGAAACCGCTGCCTGAAGTACTTTTCTACCAAAAACTGCTTCAGAAGAAGAAAATACATCAAAATGGTAGAATTTAGTAAAAGTATGCAAAGAGGACCAAGTTGCTGCTTTGCAAATCTGATCAACCGAAGCTTCATTCCTAAACGCCCAGGAAGTAGAAACTGACCTAGTAGAATGAGCTGTAATCCTTTGAGGCAGAGTTTTACCCGACTCGACATAGGCATGATGAATTAAAGATTTCAACCAAGATGCCAAAGAAATGGCAGAAGCTTTCTGGCCTTTTCTAGAACCAGAAAAGATAACAAATAGACTAGAAGTCTTTCGGAAAGACTTAGTAGCTTCAACATAATATTTCAAAGCTCTAACAACATCCAAAGAATGCAACGATCTCTCCTTAGGACATAATGAAGGAACCACAATTTCTCTACTAATATTGTTGGAATTCACAACTTTAGGTAAAAATTCAAAAGAAGTTCGCAACACCGCCTTATCCTGATGAAAAATCAGAAAAGGAGACTCACAAGAAAGAGCAGATAATTCAGAAACTCTTCTGGCAGAAGAGATCGCCAAAAGGAACAAAACTTTCCAAGAAAGTAATTTAATGTCCAATGAATGCATAGGTTCAAACGGAGGAGCTTGAAGAGCCCTCAGAACCAAATTCAAACTCCAAGGAGGAGAAATTGACTTAATGACAGGTTTTATACGAACCAAAGCTTGTACAAAACAATGAATATCAGGATGATTAGCAATCTTTCTGTGAAAAAGAACAGAAAGAGCAGAGATTTGTCCTTTCAAAGAACTTGCGGATAAACCTTTATCTAAACCATCCTGAAGAAACTGTAAAATTCTCGGAATTCTAAAAGAATGCCAAGAAAAATGATGAGAAAGACACCAAGAAATATAAGTCTTCCAGACTCTATAATATATCTCTCTGGATACAGATTTACGAGCCTGTAACATAGTATTAATCACAGCGTCAGAGAAACCTCTTTGACCAAGAATCAAGTGTTCAATCTCCATACCTTTAAATTTAAGGATTTGAGATCCTGATGGAAAAAAGGACCTTGCGACAGAAGGTCTGGTCTTAGCGGAAGAGTCCACGGATGGCAAGAGGCCATCCGGACAAGATCCGCATACCAAAACCTGTGAGGCCATGCCGGAGCTATCAGCAGAACAAACGAGCATTCCTTCAGAATCTTGGAGATTACTCTTGGAAGAAGAACTAGAGGCGGAAAGATATAGGCAGGATGATACTTCCAAGGAAGTGATAATGCATCCACTGCTTCCGCCTGAGGATCCCGGGATCTGGACAGATACCTGGGAAGTTTCTTGTTTAGATGAGACGCCATCAGATCTATTTCTGGAAGCTCCCACATTTGAACAATCTGAAGAAATACCTCTGGGTGAAGAGACCATTCACCTGGATGCAACGTTTGGCGACTGAGATAATCCGCTTCCCAATTGTCTATACCTGGGATATGAACCGCAGAGATTAGACAGGAGCTGGATTCCGCCCAAACCAGAATTCGAGATACTTCTTTCATAGCCAGAGGACTGTGAGTCCCTCCTTGATGATTGATGTATGCCACAGTTGTGACATTGTCTGTCTGAAAACAAATGAACGATTCTCTCTTCAGAAGAGGCCAAGACTGAAGAGCTCTGAAAATTGCACGGAGTTCCAAAATATTGATCGTTAATCTCACCTCCTGAGATTCCCAAACTCCTTGTGCCGTCAGAGATCCCCACACAGCTCCCCAACCTGTGAGACTTGCATCTGTTGAAATTACAGTCCAGGTCGGAAGCACAAAAGAAGCCCCCTGAATTAAATGATGGTGATCTGTCCACCACGTTAGAGAGTGTCGTACAATCGGTTTTAAAGATATTAATTGAGATATCTTTGTGTAATCCCTGCACCATTGATTCAGCATACAGAGCTGAAGAGGTCGCATGTGAAAACGAGCAAAGGGGATCGCGTCCGATGCAGCAGTCATAAGACCTAGAATTTCCATGCATAAGGCTACCGAAGGGAATGATTGTGACTGAAGGTTTCGACAAGCTGAAATCAATTTTAGACGTCTCTTGTCTGTCAAAGAAAGGTTACCCTTGTCTGAGGAATCAATGAACTTTTTAGTGAATTGATCCTCCAACCATGATCTTGAAGAAACAACACAAGTCGATTCGTATGAGATTCTGCTAAATGTAAAGACTGAGCAAGTACCAAGATATCGTCCAAATAAGGAAATACCACAATACCCTGTTCTCTGATTACAGACAGAAGGGCACCGAGAACCTTTGTAAAAATTCTTGGAGCTGTAGCTAGGCCAAACGGCAGAGCCACAAACTGGTAATGCTTGTCCAGAAAAGAGAATCTCAGGAACTGATAATGATCTGGATGAATCGGAATATGCAGATATGCATCCTGAAAATCTATTGTGGACATATAATGCCCTTGCTGAACAAAAGGCAAGATAGTCCTTACAGTTACCATTTTGAACGTTGGTATCCTTACATAACGATTCAATATTTTTAGATCCAGAACTGGTCTGAAGGAATTCTCCTTTTTTGGTACAATGAAGAGATTTGAATAAAACCCCATCCCCTGTTCC
Organism: Bombina bombina; assembly: GCF_027579735.1. Taxonomy (NCBI): domain Eukaryota; kingdom Metazoa; phylum Chordata; class Amphibia; order Anura; family Bombinatoridae; genus Bombina; species Bombina bombina. The sequence continues at coordinate 1,273,681,814 of NC_069501.1, forward strand.
AGAACTGGAACTGGCATAATTACTCCAGCCAACTCTAGATCTGAAACACAATTCAGAAATGCTTGAGCTTTCACTGGATTTACTGGGACACGGGAAAGAAAAAATCTCTTTGCAGTAGGTCTCATCTTGAAACCAATTCTGTACCCTTCTGAAACAATGTTCTGAATCCAAAGATTGTGAACAGAATTGATCCAAATTTCTTTGAAAAAACGTAACCTGCCCCCTACCAGCTGAGCTGGAATGAGGGCCGCACCTTCATGTGGACTTAGAAGCTGGCTTTGCTTTTCTAGAAGGCTTGGATTTATTCCAGACTGGAGATGGTTTCCAAACTGAAACTGCTCCTGAGGATGAAGGATCGGGCTTTTGTTCTTTGTTGAAACGAAAGGAACGAAAACGATTATTAGCCCTGTTTTTACCCTTAGATTTTTTATCCTGTGGTAAAAAAGTTCCTTTCCCACCAGTAACAGTTGAGATAATAGAATCCAACTGAGAACCAAATAATTTGTTACCCTGGAAAGAAATGGAAAGTAGAGTTGATTTAGAAGCCATATCAGCATTCCAAGTTTTAAGCCATAAAGCTCTTCTAGCTAAAATAGCTAGAGACATAAACCTGACATCAACTCTGATAATATCAAAAATGGCATCACAGATAAAATTATTAGCATGTTGAAGAAGAATAATAATATTATGAGAATCATGATCTGTTACTTGTTGCGCTAAAGTTTCCAACCAAAAAGTTGAAGCTGCAGCAACATCAGCCAATGATATAGCAGGTCTAAGAAGATTACCTGAACACAGATAAGCTTTTCTTAGAAAGGATTCAATTTTCCTATCTAAAGGATCCTTAAACGAAGTACCATCTGACGTAGGAATAGTAGTACGTTTAGCAAGGGTAGAAATAGCCCCATTAACTCTAAAAGATTTTTTATGTTTACTAGAAGGAGGAATAACAGACATAGCCTTCTTGATGGATTCAGAAACAAAATCTCTTATGTTATCAGGAACATTCTGAACATTAGATGTTGATGGAACTGCAACAGGTAATGGTACATTACTAAAGGAAATATTATCTGCATTAACAAGTTTGTCATGACAATTAATACAAACAACAGCTGGAGGAATAGCTACCAAACGTTTACAGCAGATACACTTAGCTTTGGTAGTTCCAGCACCAGACAGCTATTTTCCTGAAGTATCTTCTGACTCAGATGCAACGTGAGACATCTTGCAATATGTAAGAGAAAAAACAACATATAAAGCAAAATTGATCAAATTCCTTAAATGACAGTTTCAGGAATGGGAAAAAATGCCAATGAACAAGCTTCTAGCAACCAGAAGCAAAGAAAAAATGAGACTTAAATAATGTGGAGACAAAAGCGACGCCCATATTTTTTAGCACCAAATAAGACGCCCACATTATTTGGCGCCTAAATGCTTTTTGGCGCCAAAAATGACGCCACATCCGGAACGCCGACATCTTTGGCGCAAAAGAACGTCAAAAATGACGCAACTTCCGGCGACACGTATGACGCCGGAAACGGAAAAGATTTTTTGCGCCAAAAAAGTCTGCGCCAAGAATGACGCAATAAAATGAAGCATTTTCAGCCCCCGCGAGCCTAACAGCCCACAGGGAAAAAGAGTCAAATTTTTAAGGTAAGAAAAATAATTGATTCAAGTGCATTATCCCAAATATGAAACTGACTGTCTGAAAATAAGGAATGTTGAACATCCTGAGTCAAGGCAAATAAATGTTTGAATACATATATTTAGAACTTTATAAACAAAGTGCCCAACCATAGCTTAGAGTGTCACAGAAAATAAGACTTACTTACCCCAGGACACTCATCTACATGTTTGTAGAAAGCCAAACCAGTACTGAAACGAAAATCAGTAGAGGTAATGGTATATATAAGAGTATATCGTCGATCTGAAAAGGGAGGTAAGAGATGAATCTCTACGACCGATAACAGAGAACCTATGAAATAGACCCCGTAGAAGGAGATCACTGCATTCAAAATAGGCAATACTCTCCACACATCCCTCTGACATTCACTGCACGCTGAGAGGAAAACCGGGCTCCAACCTGCTGCGGAGCGCATATCAACGTAGAATCTAGCACAAACTTACTTCACCACCTCCATAGGAGGCAAAGTTTGTAAAACTGAATTGTGGGTGTGGTGAGGGGTGTATTTATAGGCATTTTAAGGTTTGGGAAACTTTGCCCCTCCTGGTAGGAATGTATATCCCATACGTCACTAGCTCATGGACTCTTGCTAATTACATGAAAGAAAGAATAACATAGGTTTTTCCAGCTTGCGCAAAAAACATTTGAAAAGTCACTCGATCTCACTATCATTTAAATATTATATGCTCAATTTACACATGACGAAAAGCCTACATTAACGAGACAAGCTATTCAGTATCAAAGGATACCATTTAATTTTTAAATTTTTTGATAAGCCAATCGATTCTATATATATATATATAAACATTTGGACCAGAATAACTCGCTTTTGTTAAAGGTCAATTTCTATTGAATACAGTTCTAAAGGATAGTATCTGTTTTCCTAGCCGACGTGACAAACATTTTACAAGTCACTTGATTCCACTACCTCTAAACATAACGCTATGCCCAATGAAATACCTAGAATAATGAGAGAAACTAAACTCAACCAATAGAAATACCACAAAAAACACATGGCTACTCTAGAAATGTTCACAAACCACAACCAATCAAAGCAAAGCGGATATGACGTCACGCACCATCTACACTATTGTTGTTTTTATTTGCTTTTAGGTTTAATTTATGATTTAAAAAGAAAAAAAATAATTTTGGATTGGAGTTTCTCCCAACCACCAAAGGTTCTCACCATCAGGAACAGGAACACTAGCCCATTAATTGGGTTTCACCTAAAAGACCGTTGACTTTATTCTCACCATCAGGAACAGGATCAATAGCCCATTAATTGGGTTTGACCTAAAAGACCGTTGACTTTATTCTCACCATCAGGAACAGGATCACTAGCCCATTAATTGGGTTTGACCTAAAAGACCGTTGACTTTATTCTCACCATCAGGAACAGGATCACTAGCCCATTAATTGGGTTTGACCTAAAAGACCGTTGACTTTATTCTCACCATCAGGAACCTCAGACGGACTCTCACCACTAGGAAAATAAGGTTTCCTTTTCTACACATTATTAACTTTTGACTTTTATTTGGATCTTCACATTTAGCCTTTTTTAGGATTTTTTTTTTGGATTACAATCACTGACTTTGTTCTCTTTTTTCCTTTTTTTTTTTGATCACTGACTTTGTTCGCTTTTTTTAATTTTTTGAGCAGCATTTTTTCATTTTTTCCTTTGTAATTTTTTTCAATTTTTCACATAATTCTTTTCACTTTTGAATAAGCAAGTTGACACTGTCTGTTTTCTGTATATTTGCAATCACTAAGGATAATTTTTCACTCTCTTTTTTATACACATTAATATATATATATATATATATATATATATATATATATATATATATATATATATATATATATACATATTTATTGGGTCTACTATTATTATTGCCTCTGCATCATTTTAAATTCAGTGTTTTTACATAGATATATTCAATATTTATTTGTACAAGAGTGGATCCACATCTTATTGTTTTTATTGTCATTTATTACCACTGTACCCACCGTGGCATGTTTTATTCTTGTGTAAAGTACTAGATTTACAATTAAAATATTTCTAAATACACACTCTACACATTGTACAACACCTAGCCCATTTGAGGCGCTCTGAACACATTTATTTTCTTAGTACATTTTCCAAGCTAGCTAGTTAGCCTACTGTTCAGAGCTATATGTGCTCATCTTTGGCGCTACACCCCATCGAAATCCAAATAATGCATTTACCACAAGGGAAAGAGACATTTTTATTTTGCTTTTTACTAAGACAATTGAATTGCTCATATTTGCTTGGATTGATAAAGTGACTATGGACCAATTTGTCCTTCAATGAAGGAGCTCTATGTGCAGTTAGGGACGGTTTCTCACCTACTATTTTGGTCACTTCACTATCTATGGTTAATACTTTCCAGTGTTTTAGCAAGTATGGATCTAATTTCCAACCATCTATTATTATAGGTAGAGATAAATCTCACTTTATTCTCTTTTTGTTTAGTGTTCCCATATAGCATTTCTTCCCTTGATGTCTGATAGGCACGTTGATAGCCTTTATTGATCATGTTTCTTGAGTAACCACAGTTTTTAAATCTTTCTCTCTGATCAAGAGCATGTTGTTTAAATTTAGTTTGAGTTGAACAATTTCTACGATGTCTCAAAAACATAATTTATGCTTACCTGATAAATTTATTTCTCTTGTGATGTATCAAGTCCACGGATTCATCCTTACTTGTGGGATATTCTCCTTCCCTACAGGAAGTGGCAAAGAGAGCACCCACAGCAGAGCTATCTATATAGCTCCTCCCTTAGCCCCACCCCCCAGTCATTCGACCAAAGGCTAGGAAGAAAAAGGAGAAACTATAGGGTGCAGTGGTGACTGAAAGTTTTAAAATAAAAATATATATGCCTGTCTTAAAAAACAGGACAGGCCGTGGACTCGATACATCACAAGAGAAATAAATTTATCAGGTAAGCATAAATTATGTTTTCTCTTGTAAGATGTATTGAGTCCACGGATTCATCCTTACTTGTGGGATACCAATACTAAAGCTTTAGGACACGGATGAAGGGAGGGACAAGACAGGGACCTTAAATGAAAGGCACCACTGCTTGTAGAACCTTTCTCCCAAAAATAGCCTCCGAAGAAGCAAAAGTATCGAATTTGTAAAATTTGGAAAAAGTATGAAGAGAAGACCAAGTCGCCGCCTTACAAATCTGTTCAACAGAAGCCTCATTTTTAAAAGCCCATGTGGAAGCCACAGCTCTAGTAGAATGAGCAGTAATTCTTTCAGGAGGCTGCTGTCCAGCAGTCTCATAGGCCAAACGGATGATGCTTTTCAGCCAAAAGGAAAGAGAGGTAGCCATAGCCCTTTGACCTCTCCGCTTACCAGAATAAACAACAAACAATGAAGATGTTTGACGGAAATCTTTAGTTGCTTGTAAGTAGAACTTTAAAGCACGAACCACATCAAGATTGTGTAACAGACGTTCCTTCTTTGATGAAGGATTAGGACACAGAGAAGGAACAACAATCTCTTGATTGATATTCTTATTAGAAACAACCTTAGGAAGAAACCCAGGTTTGGTACGCAAAACCACCTTATCTGCATGGAAAACAAGTTAAGGGGAATCACATTGTAAAGCAGATAGCTCAGAAACTCTTCGAGCCGAAGAGATAGCTACTAAAAACAAAACTTTCCAAGATAGAAGCTTAATATCTATGGAATGCATAGGTTCAAACGGAACCCCTTGAAGATCTTTAAGAACTAAGTTAAGGCTCCAAGGCAGAGCAACAGGCTTAAATACAGGCTTAATTCTGACCAAAGCCTGACTAAATGCTTGAACATTTGGGACATCTGCCAGACGTTTGTGTAGTAGAATAGACAAAGCAGATATTTGTCCTTTTAGGGAACTAGCTGATAATCCCTTCTCCAAACCTTCTTAGAGAAAAGACAATATTCTAGGAATCCTAATCTTACTCCACGAGTAACCTTTGGATTCACACCAATAAAGATATTTGCGCCAAATCTTATGATAGATCTTCCTGGTGACAGGCTTTCTAGCCTGAATCAGGGTATCAATGACCGACTCAGAGAAACCACGCTTTGATAGAATCAGGCGTTCAATCTCCAAGCAGTCAGACGCAGAGAAATTATATTTGGATGAGTGAACGGACCTTGGATTAGAAGGTCCTGCCTCATTGGCAGAGTCCACGGTGGAACCGAGGACATGTCCACTAGGTCTGCATACCAAGTCCTGCGTGGCCACGCAGGTGCTATCAGAATCACCGAAGCTCTCTCCTGCTTGATTCTGGCAACCAGACATGGGAGGAGAGGAAACGGTGGAAATACATAGGCCAGATTGAAGGACCAAGGCACTGCTAGAGCATCTATCAGTACCGCCTTGGGATCCCGGGACCTGGACCTGTAACGAGGAAGTTTGGCATTCTGACGGGACGCCATCAGATCCAATTCTGGTGTGCCCCATAGCTGAATCAGCTGGGCAAATACCTCCGGATAGAGTTCCCACTCCCCCGGACGAAAAGTCTGATGACTTAGGAAATCTGCCTCCCAGTTCTCTACTCCTGGGATGTGGATTGCTGAGAGATGGCAAGAGTGATCCTCTGCCCATCGGATTATTTTGGTTACCTCCATCATCGCTAGAAAACTCCTTGTTCCTCCTGATGATTGATATAAGCTACAGTCGTGATGTTGTCCGACTGAAACCTGATGAATTTGGCCGCAGCAAGCTGAGGCCACGCCTGAAGCGCATTGAATATCGCTCTCAGTTCTAGAATGTTTATCGGAAGAAGAGATTCCTCCCAAGACCATAAGCCTTGTGCTTTCAGGGAGTTCCAGACTGCACCCCAGCCTAGCAGGCTGGCATCTGTCGTTACAATGAGCCACTCTGGCCTGCGGAAGTACATTCCCTGAGACAGGTGGTCCTGAGACAACCACCAGAGAAGAGAATCTCTGGTCTCTTGGTCCAGATGCAGTTGAGGAGCTAAATCTGCATAATCCCCATTCCACTGTTTGAGCATGCATAGTTGCAGTGGTCTGAGGTGTAGGTGGGCAAAAGGAACTATGTCCATTGCCGCTACCATGAGTCCGATTACCTCCATACACTGAGCCACTGATGGCTGAGGAATGGAATGAAGAGCTCGGCAAGTGGTTAAGAGTTTTGATTTTCTGACCTCTGTCAGAAATATTTTCATTTCTACCGAATCTATCAGAGTCCCTAGAAAGGAAACTCTTGTAAGAGGGAAGAGAGAACTCTATTTTATGTTCACCTTCCATCCGTGAGATCTCAGAAAAGCCAACACAATGTCCGTGTGAGACTTGGATAGCTGGAAAGTCGACGCCTGAATTAAGATGTTGTCTAGATAAGGTGCCACTGATATGCCCCGTGGTTGTAGAACCGCTAGAAGGGACCCTAGCACCTTTGTGAAAATTCTGGTAGCTGTGGCCAACCCGAAGGGAAGGGCCACAAACTGGTAATGCCTGTTTAGAAAGGCGAATTGATGATGATTTCTGTGAATAGGGGTGTGTAGATACGCATCCTTTAAGTCCACGGTAGTCATATATTGACCCTCCTGGATCAGAGGTAGAATAGTCCGAATAGTCTCCATCTTGAATGATGGAACTTTGAGGAACTTGTTTAGAATTTTGAGATCCAAGATTGGTCTGAAAGTTCCCTCTTTTTTGGGAACTACAAACAGGTTGGAGTAAAACCCTAGCCCCAGTTCCTCTTTTGGGACTGGGCGGATCACCCCCATGGTATATAGGTCTTCTACACAGCGTAAGAACGCCTCTCTCTTTATCTGGTTTACAGACAATCGAGAAATGTGAAATCTCCCCCTTGGAAGGGAGTATTTGAATTCCAGAAGATATCCCTGGGACACAATCTCTAAAGCCCAGGGATTGTGAACATCTCTTGCCCAAGCCTGAGTGAAGAGAGAGAGTCTGCCCCCTACTAGATCCGGTCCCGAATCGGGGGCTACCCCTTCATGCTGTCTTAGAGGCAGCTGCAGGCTTCTTGGCCTGTTTACCCTTGTTTCAAGCCTGGTTAGGTGTCCAGACTGACTTGGATTGGGCAAAATTCCCCTCTTGCTTTGCAGCAGAGGAAGCTGGAGCGGGACCACTCTTAAAGTTAGAAAGGAACAAAAATTATTTTGTTTGGTCCTCATCTTATTTGATCTATCCTGAGGGAGGGCATGACCTTTCCCTCCAGTGATGTCTGAAATAATCTCTTTCAGTTCAGGCCTGAATAGGGTCTTTCCTTTGAAAGGGATGTTCAAAAGTTTAGATTTAGATGAAACATCAGCAGACCAGGACTTAAGCCATAACGCCCTGCATGCTAAAATGGCAAAACCTGAATTCTTTGCCGCTAATTTAGCCAGTTGAAATGCGGCATCTGTAATAAAAGAATTAGACAACTTAAGGGCCTTAATTCTGTCGATAATCTCCTCTAATGGAGTCTCCATCTGAAGAGTCTCTTCTAGAGCCTCAAACCAGCTGCAGTAGTTACAGGAACAATGCATGCAATAGGTTGAAGAGAAAAACCCTGATGAACAAAAATCTTCTTCAGGAGACCCTCTAATGTTTTATCCATAGGATCTTTGAAAGCACAACTGTCTTCGATAGGTATAGTTGTACGCTTAGACAGAGAAGAAATAGCTCCCTCCACCTTAGGAACTGTATGCCACGAGTCCCGCATGGTGTCAGATATGGGAAACATTTTCTTAAAAACAGGAGGGGGAGTTAACGGAATACCTGGTCTATCCCACTCCTTAGTAATAATATTCACAATCCTCTTAGGGACTGGAAAAACATCAGTGTAAACAGGAACCTCTAAGTATTTATCCATTTCACACAATTTCTCTGGAACCACTATAGGGTCACAATCATCTAGAGTCGCTAATACCTCCCTGAGCAATAAGCGGAGGTGTTCAAGCTTACATTTAAAGGCCGTCATATCAGAATCTGTCTGAGGAAGCGTCTTTCCTGAATCAGAAATTTCTCCCTCAGATAACAAATCCCTCACCCCTACTTCAGAGCATTGTGAGGGCATATCAGATACGGCTACTAAAGCGTCAGATGGCTCAGCATTTTTCCTTAACCCAGAGCGGTCCCGCTTTCCTTGTAAACCAGGCAGTTTAGATAAAACCTCTGTGAGGGTTGTATTCATAACTGTGGCCATGTCTTGTAAAGTAAAATAATTTGACGCACTAGAGGTACTTGGCGTCACTTGTGCGGGCGTTACTGGTTGTGACACTTGGGGAGAGCTAGATGGCGAACCCTCATTTACTTCTGACTGAGAATCATCTATTGCTCTATTTTTAAGTGCTAATATATGTTCTTTATAGTTTATAGACATATCAGTACAATTGAGCCCTTCATGCAAGCTGAAATTCCTATCCAAGTGTCTGAATACAGTTTACCCTTCCCTCATGGGAATATTGCCAGCCTTTTCTAGAATTAACACATTAAAAATTAAATATAGACTGAACATACCTCATATGCAGCTTAGCATGCAAACCGTTCCCCCAACTGAAGTTTTCCTGTACTCTTCAGCCCTTGTGAGAACAGCAGTGGATCTTAGTTACAAAGTGCTAAGATCATCATCCTCCTTGCAGAAATCTTCACCCCTTTTCTGCCAGAGAGTGAATAGTACACACCGGTACCATTTAAAATAACAAACTTTTGCTTGAGAAATAAAAACTTAACATTTTTGTCACCACACTCGCTCTGCCCTTCCTAGTACTTAGAGTAGGCAAAGAGAATGACTGGGGGGTGGAGCTAAGGGAGGAGCTATATAGACAGCTCTGCTGTGGGTGCTCTCTTTGCCACTTCCTGTAGGGAAGGAGAATATCCCACAAGTAAGAATGAATCCGTGGACTCGATACATCTTACAAGAGAAAACTGTTCTATTGGGATAGATCTAATTTGGGATGGTGGATGATGGCTGCTCGCTTGTAACAGTGTATTTGCTGATATCGGTTTCCTATAAGATTCAGTCACTAACTTGTCCTCTACTTTTGTTATTTTTAGATCCAGAAAGGTTAATTCAGTTTTACTAAAGGAATAAGTGAATTTAAGGTTCCATTCATTTTGGTTTAATTTTATCATAAATTCATGCAATTACTGCTCTGTTCCCTTCCATAATAGAAGGGCATCATCAATAAATCTGATACAAAGATCAATTAACTCCTCAGTCTCTGGGGGGACATCAATAATATTTTCCATTTCCCACTTTCCGAGGTAAAGACAGGCATAGGTGGGCTAGATTAATGAAGAGACCAGGGAAGCAACTTCCTCACAGAAAACTTTATAACTAAATGGGGAAAACGCCTCTCTGATTGCTCTTTTAATAAGAGGTTCCGATCAGCCAATAGAATGCGAGCTCAATCTGATTGGCTGATCGGATCAGCCAATCGGATTGAACTTGATTCTGATTGGCTGATTCCATCAGCCAATCAGAATATTCCTACCTTAATTCCGATTGGCTGATAGAATCCTATCAGCCAATCGGAATTCGAGGGACGCCATCTTGGATGACGTCATTTAAAGGAACCGTCATTCGTCGTTCAGTCGTCGGCCAGGATGGATGTTCTGCGTCGGAGGTCTTCAGGATGCTGCCGCTCCGCTCCAGATGGATGTCGATAGAAGATGCCGCCTGGATGAAGACTTCAATCGGATGGAAGACCTCTTCTGCCCCGCTTGGATGAAGACTTCTACCGGATCATGGACATCTTCAGCCCCCCGCTTGGGCTTGGATCAGGACATCGGAGGAGCTCTTCTGGACCGATCGGTGAACCTGGTATGGTGAAGACAAGGTAGGAAGATCTTCAGGGGCTTAGTGTTAGGTTTATTTAAGGGGGGTTTGGGTTAGATTAGGGGTATGTGGGTGGTGGGTTGTAATGTGTGGGGGGGTATTGTATGTTTTTTTTTACAGGCAAAAGAGCTGAACTTCTTGGGGCATGCCCCGCAAAGGGCCCTGTTCAGGGCTGGTAAGGTAAAAGAGCTTTAAACTTTAGTAATTTAGAATAGGGTAGGGAATTTTTTTATTTTGGGGGTCTTTGTTATTTTATTAGGGGGCTTAGAGTAGGTGTAATTAGTTTAAAATTGTTGTAAGATTTTTCTTATGTTTGTAAATATTTTTTTATTTTTTGTAACTTAGTTCTTTTTTATTTTTTGTACTTTAGTTAGTTTATTTCATTGTAGTTATTTGTAGATATTGTATTTAATTAATGTATTGATAGTGTAGTGTTAGGTTTAATTGTAGGTAATTGTAGATATTTTATTTAATTAATTTAATGATAGTGTAGTGTTAGGTTTAATTGTAACTTAGGTTAGGATTTATTTTACAGGTAATTTTGTTATTATTTTAACTAGGTAACTATTAAATAGTTCTTAACTATTTAATAGCTATTGTACCTGGTTAAAATAATTACAAAGTTGCCTGTAAAATAAATATTAATCCTGAAATAGCTACAATGTAATTATAATTTATATTGTAGCTATATTAGGGTTTATTTTACAGGTAAGTATTTAGCTTTAAATAGGAATAATTTATTTAATAAGAGTTAATTAATTTCGTTAGATTTAAATTATATTTAACTTAGGGGGGTGTTAGTGTTAGGGTTAGACTTAGCTTTAGGGGTTTAAAAATTTATTAGAATAGCGGCAGATTAGGGGTTAATGTTTGAAGTTAGGTGTCGGCGATGTTAGGGAGGGCAGATTAGGGGTTAATACTATTTATTATAGGGTTAGTGAGGCGGATAAGGGGTTAATAACTTTATTATAATAGCGGTGAGGTCCGCTCGGCAGATTGGGGTCAATAAGTGTAGGTAGGTAGCGGCGACGTTGTGGGGGGCAGATTAGGGGTTAATAAATATAATATAGGGGTCGGCGATGTTAGGGCAGCAGATTAGGGGTACATAGGGATAATGTAAGTAGCGGCGGTTTACGGAGCCGCAGATTAGGGGTTAAAAAAAATATGCAGGTGTCAGCGATAGCGGGGTCGGCAGATTAGGGGTTAATAAGTACAAGATTAGGGGTGTTTAGACTCGGGGTACATGTTAGGGTGTTAGGTGCAGACGTAGGAAGTGTTTCCCCATAGCAAACAATGGGGCTGCGTTAGGAGCTGAACGCGGCTTTTTTGCAGGTGTTAGGTTTTTTTTCAGCTCAAACAGCCCCATTGTTTTCTATGGGGGAATCGTGCACGAGCACGTTTTTGAGGCTGGCCGCGTCCGTAAGCAACTCTGGAATCGAGAGTTGCAGTTGCGTTAAATATGCTCTACGATCCCTTTTTGGAGCCTAACACAGCCATTCTGTGGACTCTCAATACCAGAGTTATTTTATAGGTGCGGCCAGAAAAAAAGCCGGCGTTAGCTAAGCGGGTCGTTACCGACAAAACTCTAAATCTAGCCGTTAGAAAGCATTTGATAAATGGAGTGATAAGGAGCAATTTAAAAGACTGAAAGATGAAATGACTATGGAGACTAGAAAACTACAAGAGGAAACTAAATCCAGAAAGAGGAGAAAATTCTTACGTGATCTATTAGATTATAAAGAGGATAAAGTTTATGAATATGCAGGTAGAAATTCATCTGGTTCATCTGAATCTGATAGGTCAGATAAAGATCATTTTAGCAATAGGGGTAGACGACCACATAGAAGAGCCATTTCTTTAGGACAGAGGAGACAAATCACTCAAACAAAAGAAGGAGAGGGGGCAGAAAACACAAAAAAAGACAATGGAAAGAGAGGGGATATGTACTGCGGAGCTCACAAACAGTGGAGAAATAATTACTGAGATGAAAAATACAATGGAGGTTGTAAATTTATCTAAAAAAAACTCTAAATGAGAACCATTTAAACCTGTTGAAGAAAGGACTAACCTTTTGTCCTAATAACAAAGCTGATAAATTTTTAACTATTGTGAGACGCATAGTACTAAAAAGAATTTATGCTAATAAAGGAGATATAACTAAATTAGATATGCATGATTAAAAAACATTAAAACAAGAATTTTTTTGCGCTCTAATGCCAACCACAATAAATATAGATATTAAAAACTAATAAAAATATATATATATATAATATATATAATAAAAACTTACTTTTACAGTAATATTTTAATTTATGCAAGATACATAGATGATGTTATTATTTTATGGAAGGGAGAGCAAGAGCTAATTAGTGATTTTATGAGTCATATAAATAAAAACGATTTTAATCTCACATTTACAGGTAATAGCTCCAAAGAAAAAATAGAGTTTTTAGATTTGACCTTTTTTAAAGATCATCAAGGAAAAATAGCGGTCAAAAATTACAGGAAGACTACTGATTGCAATAGTTTTATTCAAGCAAGAAGTGCTCATAAGAAAAGTTGGATCAATAATGTTCCACAAAGTCAATATTTAAGAATCAAGAGAAATTGCACCCACTCCTCAGATTATGATGTAGAAGCCAATATTTTAGAGAAAAAGTTTTTAGATAAAGGTTATAATCCAGAGGTTTTAAAACAAGCAAAATTGAAAGTAGCAGATAGAGATAGAAGTTCCTTCTTTCATAACAATAAACCTACTGATAATTCATTACCAATAGGGACCGCGATACATGATACTTTGATTGGAGCACAATCAAGTAATAGTAATCATACAAGATTGGTTACCACATACAACCAAGGCTCGAAAACACTTGAAAATATCATCAAGAAACACTGGCCACTTCTTAAATCAGACCCTGTTTTAGGTCCACATCTGGAAGATAAGCCAACATTCACATATAAGAAAGGCAAGAGTTTAAAAAACATCCTAGCCCCCAGTAAGATCAAACCTTCCACAGTAAATGATGCCAATCCAAAAGTTGATAACTGGCTAAATAACTGGAAGGGGACCATGAAATGTGGAAAATCAAGATGTAACATCTGCAAACATATAAACAGAGCACCAACATTCCATAATAGTCAGTCCACAGAAACATACACCATTAATTTCAAAAGCAATTGTGATTCAATGTATGTTGTCTATCTACTAGAATGTGGGTGTGGCCTCTTATATGTGGGCCGTACAAAAAGGAAAATAAGGCGTAGGACCAACGAACACTTATACAATATTAAAGAAAAAATGGAGAATCACAGTGTTCCGAGACACTTTTTAGAATGTCATGGGAGCAATCCAAGCTCTCTGAAAGTACAAGTAATAGATCAAGTGCTTCCTACAAAACCCAATAGACTCTTGACACTAAGAAAATTAGAAACCAGGTGGATTTATAAACTAAAGACATTACAGCCTCTAGGATTAAACATTGACATAGATGTGGCAGCTTTTATTTAAATCATCTAGAAATAATCGCTTAACACTAATTTTTAAACATTTTTTACAAACATCAATATAATTTTATGTATCTGAATGAATTTCAGCACTTTAGTGTTTTAATATATTTTTTTGGTCTAGATTTTCCACTCATTTATCCACAGTAATAATAAGTGGAATTATGTTCCTTTAAGAAAAATTATGTTCCTTTAAGAAAGATTTGCTGTTATTAGAATTTTTTTAATCTCATAGATTACATGCTTGCATTCAAACTTGAGCATTGGGAGATCAATTACTCTTTTAGGTACTCATCCGTTATTAAATATATGGATTTTTATTAGAAAATAATTGTACAAAATATTAACAAACAGGTGGAATTTTGTTCTTTCAGGTATCGTTAATCTTTTTAACTTTGGAATTTTTATTTTAATATTTTTATTTTAATCCTATATATTTTTTAAATTTTTAGTGTCTTCAGTAGAATAAGTTAGCACTCAAAATTAATATTCATATATTTATCCTATCCCGCATAATAGGTAGTTAACTGTTCTTGCAGGGAACATGCATTTTATGTTTTCAACACATTCACCCAGTGACTACAGACGTTTTCATCAGTTAACAAAAATACAATCATTTAACTAGAGTTTACCATCAAAATCTCACAATGAGAAACGCATAATAAATTAATAGTTTATTATAATATTAAAGGCATTTAGCTAAACTCCATCAAATTACCTTTAATAAAATTGCATAAAAACATTTTTCCATGAACCATTACTTTTTTAAAAATATATATGTTTTCTGGTCTTTGTAAAAGGTTTTTATTTGCAGTAGATACTTTTTGTGAACACAATATGAATTATTTTTTAAACTTTTGTTATATGGAGAATTAATATGAACTGTTCCTAAAGGTTCGCTGTATCAAATCACGAATAATCAATTGATATCTGTATGTTTGACAATGTAAGTAGGAATTACAATGTAATATACACCACCCAAAAAACATCATATTAGGAAGCACGTAATTACCTTTATTGTTTTAATGCTTCAGAGTTTTTGTACATATGGAATTTGTCAGCGGTACATGTATACTTATTGTGGCAACTTTTTTAGGCAATTAGCAACAAGCTGTTAATCCAACTGAGCATTTCCAACGAACAGCGATGTCAGTTTTATGGTGTTTACACACCCCTTTTTTAGCATTGGCTAATCAAACTCACACCTCTTCTATGATTGGTCACCGTGCCTTTAAAACAAAAGGGAACATTTTTAACAACATTAAGCCTTTGAAAAAGCCCGGCCGAAGTCGGGGGAAACGCGTCAGGCCAGTCACTGCAGACTGTCACTCTTTTTTGGGAAGCGGAACAACCTGTGTACAGAAGCTGGTCACACGCTCAGGTTAAGGATCCGGATTACCTTTACCTGAGGCTGTTGGACAAAAGCTGTAAGGAGAAAGACCATCTGTGCCACTGTTACAGGAGCTGCAGACCCAAGGAGTGGTGTTTATATGCATACTTTTATTTTTAATCTAGTAAGTGCAATTATTACTGTGCGTGTGTTACTTTGTTATTAAAACTTTTACACTTGAATCGTGCCTTGTGCGCCTGTTTTTTCTTTTTCGTTTTATGATTAAAAAACACTAAATGAGTGTGAGGGTGTGGACAACATTGAATCAACTAGTATTGGTTACAGCAACCTAAAGCCTAAATCAGCATATATGTTCTCCAATGTAGCTCATTTTGTAAAACTGGTAGAAATAGATTTCAAGAACCTAGATGAGACTTTGGGCAGTGGCAATAATTTGGATATCACTGAGAGGCAGGCATTAAGGGATTTAGTAAATGACAATAAGGTAGTAATTAAGCCATCGGACAAGGGAGGAAATGTAGTAGTACTAGATTATCAAGACTATATAACCGAATGTAAAAGACAACTACAAGTAGACAGTCAACATGAAATGTTAAGATATGATCTGACAATGAGATACATAGAAACCCTTGATTGATTATTAAAAGAGGCACACAGTGAAGGATGTATAAATAATAATTAATTGAAATTTATGACCACTAATTTTCCGGTAACCCCCACATTCTACACCATACCCAAGCTTCATAAAAATTGTCACCCCTCCCCCTGGAAGGCCAATAGTTTCTGGCCAACAAGGGCTGTGTTAAAACATAGGGAAATATGTTGATTGGAGCCTTAGACCATTCTTGTCGAACCTCCCCTCTTTTGTACAGGACACCAGAGATGTCCTTAAAAAATTGGATAATTTATTTCACCACATACATTATTGGTTTCAATCAATGTGGAATCACTATATTCCTCCATTCCCCACGACCTAGGTCTTCAAGCCATCAACTATTTTTTAGCACAAAGAGGTACTAGGTTTGCAAAACATACTGAATTTATGATTGTATTACTCAAATTTTTGTTAGAACACAATTACTTTGTGTTCGATGGTAAACACTAAAGACAATTATCTGGAACAGCGATGGGGGCATGTTGTGCCCCCACCTATGCCTGCCTTTACCTCAGAAAGTGGGAAATGGAAAATATTATTGATGTCCCCCCAGAGACTTAGGAGTTAATTGATCTTTGGTTCAGATATATTGATGATGCCCTTCTATTAAAGAACGGAACAGAGCAGGAATTGCATGAATTTATGATCAAATTAAACCAGAATGAATGGAACCTTAAATTCACTTATTCCTTTAGTAAAACTGAATTAACCTTTCTGGATCTATAAATAACAAAAGTAGAGGACAAGTTAGTGACTGAAACTTATATGAAACCGACATCAGCAAATACACTTTTACAAGCGAACAGCCATCATCCACTATCCCAAATTAGATCTATCCCAATAGGACAGTTTTTGAGACATCGTAGAAATTGTTCAACTCAAACTAAATTTAAACAACATGCTCTTGATCAGAGAGAAACATGATCAATAAAGGCTATCAACGTGCCTATCAGACATCAAGGGAAGAACTGCTATATGGGAACACTAAACAAAAAGAGAATGAAGTGAGATTTACCTCTACCTATAATAATAGATGGTTGGAAATTAGATCCATACTTGCTAAACAGTAGTAGGTGAGAAACCGTCCCTAACTGCATGTAGAGCTCCTTCATTGAAGGACAAATTGGCCCATAGTCACTTTATCAATCCAAGCAAATATGAGCAATTAAATTGGCTTAGTTAAAAGCAAAGTAAAAATGGCTCTTTCACTTGTGGTAAATGCATTATTTGCAAATTTATGATAAGAGGCAACAAGGTCTCTAATACTGTTGAAAAACCTTTTATATTAAAGGACACATTACATGTAATAGTGAGGGGGCTGTTTATCTTGTCTCCTGTTCATGCCCAAAATTCTATATTGAGAAAACATATAGGGAATTACATGAAAGAATAAAGGAACATCGTAGGGACATCTTGAAGGAAAGGGTTAAAACCAGCGGAGTAGCGAAACACTTTTTTGAGTGTCATGGTAGTAGTGATGCAGACTTTAGATGGATGGGTCTAGAGTTAATTGATTTAAATTCCAGAGGAGGTGATATTGATAGACTACTATTAAAGGCCGAATGTAAATGGATTTATGATATGAATTCCTTGCAGCCACTGGGTCTTAATGAGGAAATTAATTATGCACCGTTCCCCATGGATTAATGCAAATCCCTCTTTATGGGAGAGAGATCTATCAGCACCCCGTTGTAATTGTATAATAGAGAACAAAAAGGTTAAAAATTGAGGAAATATATGTAAGCTTAGTCTTGGTGTCGCTACTAATTGGTATATATGATTGGTAGTGGATCAAGCTCTCACTCTTTGTCTGTATATATTTAAAAATAAGATTAAAGGTTAATTTAATAAGTAAACGCATTGATACATTGTGTATACCCATTTCACCAATTCAAATTAGATTGGTTCCTGTGAATATAAGGCAGTAGCTTAGCCTAGTGTAATCATAACGCTTGAGAAAGCCTAACAGATGTGACAGGTGAAACGTACGTAGCATAGCGTAATGGCCACGCCCTTCAGAAGTTCAGCGTGGCTAGCAACAAACTAGTGTTGGAGCATTGAAACACTGTTGCAAGAAACAAGTATCAAGGAATCCCTCCTTGTAATATACCACAGAAGAAAGTATCCACTAGCAGTACCCAACTAATCAGGTTGACGGCACGGACAGCCGACTGTTGCAGGAGGATCTGCGGACAGGCACGTTAAATCTCCAATAGACCGTATGTATTCAAGGTCTGGTGAGTCACTGCGGGAGAGTGCTCTGTGAGGATTGGAACAGTGATCCGGTGAGCTATTTTGATTCAATTGTGACTCTCTGGTTTGCAGTACCTTAAGGAAAGAGGGTATCTTTAACGTGCCAAGTCATGGTAAACATTATACAACTACACCTATAAACACTTACAAACACCTTGTTTGGGAAGTATATGGATGGGTCGTTCACTTGAACATTTTATATCAGGAATGTTTACAACATTGAGTGCACTATGATTATATATGGACATTTGTTCTGATACATTCATAATTAACTGCAGGGTTAGTAGTTGCTAATGTTCAACACTGTTAATTCTGTATATTCAAGGAGGATTATATGTACTTTATATGTTGTGGTATTTACCTGTGAAATGTATTAACATTGCCTAGTATTGGGGTACCCCGCTTTGCATAAGAGTATGCTCTTAACTATATCAAAACAATTTGTCAATGACATTTTCTAGGGATTTATAAAGCATAGTTTTATCTGCAACCTTTGGAGTGACTTGTTCATTTATGACACAGTATTTGGAGTTATTAACTTAAAATTGGTTTGTGCTGGCTATAATCTACTAAAATGTATTCGGCTAGATTACAAGTTTTTGTCGGTAAGGCTGTGCAGGGCTAACGAGCAGTTTCAGCTCACTACTCACCTACAGACAACACTGGCATTACAGGTTTTTTTAAACACGGCGTTAGCCGCAAAAAAGTGAGCGGAGAGCAAAATTTAGCTCCTCATCTCACCTCAATACCAGCGCTGCTTACAGTAGCGGTGAGCTGGCCAATTGTGCTTGTGCACGATTTCCCCATAGGAATCAATGGGGCAGATTCGGCTGGAAAAAAAAGCAGCGTTCAGCTCCTAACGCAGCCCCATTGATTTCTATGGGAAAATACATTTTATGTCTACACCTAACACCCTAACATGAACCCCGAGTCTAAACACCCCTAATCTTACACTTATTAACCCCTAATCTGCCACCCCCGACATCGTCGCCACCTGCATATTATTAGCCCCTAATCTGCCGCTCCGGATACCGCCGCCACCTACATTATACTTATTAACCCCTAATCTGATTCCCCCAGCATCGCCGAACCCTACATTACATTTATTAACCCCTAATCTGCCACCCCCAATGTCGCCGCAACCTAACTACATTTATTAACCCCTAATCTGCCGCCCACAACGTCGCCGCAACTATAATAAAGTTATTACCCCCTAAACCTAAGTCTAACCCTAACCCTAACATCCCCTAACTTAAATATAATTTAAAATAATCTAAATAAAATTACTACAATTAACTAAATTATTCCTATTTAAACTAAATACTTACCGATAAAATAAACCCTAAGCTAGCTACAATATAACTAATAGTTACATTGTATCTATCTTAGGATTTATTTTTTATTTTACAGGCAACTTTGTATTTATTTTAACTAGGTAGAATAGTTATTAAATAGTTATTAACTATTTAATAACTACCTAGCTAAAATAAGTACAAATTTACCTGTAAAATAAAACCTAACCTATGCTACAATTACACCTAACACTACACTATCATTAAATAAATTAACTAAATTAACTACAATTAAATTAAATAAACTAAAGTACGAAAAAAACAAACACTAAATTACAGAAAATAATAAAATAATTACAATTTTATTAAACTAATTACACCTAATCTAATCCCCCTAATAAAATAAAAAAGCCCCCCAAAATAATAAAACCCTACCCTATACTAAATTACAAATAGCCCTCAAAAGGGCTTTTTGTGGGGCATTGCTCCAAAGTAATCAGCTCTTTTACCTGTAAACAAAAAATTACAACCCCCCCACAACATTAAAACCCACCACCCACACACCCAACCCTACTCTAAAACTCACCCAATCCCCCCTTAATAAAACCTAACACTAACCCCTTGAAGATCACCCTACCTTGAGACGTCTTCACCCAACCGGGCAGAAGTGGTCCTCCAGACGGTCCGAATTCTTCATCCGATCCGGGCAGAAGAGGTCCTCCAGACGGCCAGAAGTCTTCATCCAGACGGCATCTTCTATCTTCATCCATCCGGAGCGGGTCCATCTTCAAGACATCCGACACGGAGCATCCTCTTCTTCCGACGACTAACACTAAATGACGGTACCTTTAAGTGACGTCATCCAAGATTGCATCTCTTCAATTCTGATTGGCTGGTAGAATTCTATCAGCCAATCGGAATTAAGGTAGAAAAAATCCTATTGTCTGATCCAATCAGCCAATAGGATTAAATTTCAATACTATTGGCTGATCCAATCAGCCAATAGGATTGAGCTTGCATTCTGTTGGCTGATTGGATCAATTCGGAAGAAGAGGATTCTCCGTGTCGGATGTCTTGAAGATGAACCCGCTCCACTCCGGATGGATCAAGATAGAAGATGCCGTCTGGATGAAGACTTCTGGCCGTTTGGAGGACCTCTTCTGCCTGGATAGGATGAAGACTTCAGACTGTCTGGAGGACCACTTCTGCCCGGTTGGGTGAAGACATCTCAAGGTAGGGTGATCTTCAAGGGGTTAGTGTTAGGTTTTATTAAGGGGGGATTGGGTGAGTTTTAGAGTAAGGTTGGGTGTGTGGGTGGTGGGTTTTAATGTTGTGGGGGGGTTGTAATTTTTTGTTTACAGGTAAAAGAGCAGATTACTTTGGGGCAATGCCCCACAAAAAGCCCTTTTAAGGGCTATTTGTAATTTAGTATAGGGTAGGGCTTTTTTTATTTTGGGGGGCTTTTTTATTTTATAAGGGGGATTAAATTAGGTGTAATTAGTTTAATAAAATTGTAATTATTTTATTATTTTCTGTAATTTAGTGTTTGTTTTTTTTTAATTTAATTGTAATTAATTGTAGTTAATTTAGTTAATTTATTTTATGATAGTGTAGTGTTAGGTGTAATTTTAACATAGGTTATGTTTTATTTTACAGGTAAATTTGTACTTATTTTAGCTAGGTAGTTATTAAATAGTAAATCACTATTTAATAACTATTCTAACTAGTTAAAATAAATACAAAGTTGCCTTTAAATAAAAATAAACCCTAAGCTAGCTACAATGTAACTATTAGTTATATTGTAGCTAGCTTAGGGTTTATTTTATCGGTAAGAAATTAGTTTTAAATAGGAATAATTTAGTTAATTGTAGTAATTTTATTTAGATTATTTTAAATTATATTTAAGTTAGGGGTGTTAGGGTTAGGGTTAGACTTATGTTTAATATAGTTGCGGCAACGTTGGGGGCGGCAGATTAGGGGTTAATAAATGTAGGTAGGTGTTGGCGATGTTAGGGACGGCAGATTAGGGGTTAATAAAATTTAACTAATGTTTGCGAGGCGGGAGTGCAGCGGTTGAGGGTTTAATATATTTATTGAAGTGGCGGCAATGTCCGGTCGGCAGATTAGGGGTTAAAAAATGTTTTTAAGTGTTTGCGATGTGGGGGGAGGGGCTCGGTTTAGGGGTTAATAGGTAGTTTATGGGTGTTAGTGTACTTTTTAGCACTTTAGTTAAGAGTTTTATGTTACGGCGTTAGCCCATAAAACTCTTAACTATTGACTTTTAAATGCGGTAGGAGTCTTGACAGGAGAGGTTCTACCTCTCACTTTTTCCAAGACTTGTAATACCGGCATTAGGAAAATCCCATTCGAAAGATAGGATACGCAATTTACATAAGTGGATTTGCTGTATGCTCGAGTCGCAGAAAAAAAGTGAGTGGTACACCTGTACCTGCCAGACTCGTAATACCAGCGGGCGTTAAAAAGCAGCGTTGGGACCTCTCAACGCTGCTTTTTAACCCTAACGCAAGACTCGTAATCTAGGCGATTGTTTTTTTAATTAATAGTAATTTAGATTACCGGGCACTAAATGGATCACTAATATATTAACAGGATCCATTTATTACCTACTAGCAAATACATTAATACCTGTAGCTGGTACTTAATTATTTTAAATATATATATATATATATATATATATATATATATATATATATATATATATATATAAATAAATATAGAAATAGCAAGTGTCCCAGCACTCCAACCTTAATTATGTGTTTAACACCTGATTGCAATCCTTAGGGTTCATATTCAATTTATAGTAGGAAGTGACGGGCACTCTCAGGATTTGTGTCAAAACAAAATGTTTTTATTAAGAATCACTTTAAAGACAAAGTCGACGTTTCGGCCCTCTTAAGAACCTTCTTCAAGACAAAGAAAATCTAATTTTGGCGCGTAGCCGTGCTCCACAAACAAGATAATATGCTAGGGTTGGGGGGCGATTCCAATCTTTCCATTATTTTATTTTCCTGATATTGGAAATATGTGACTAGTTTAACTTGAAAAACGATTTCCATCTTTACATAATGGCACTCAAACTGCCAATAATGGATGCAGATCACCGAAATCTGATATGGGTTAATGGAACCTGTGTGTGTGTTTTGAAATTGGATATTATTATTATTATTATTATTATCGGTTATTTGTAGAGCGCCAACAGATTCCGCAGCGCTATTAACAAAGGCGAAGTACAAAAAAAACAGTTATAGGGATCAAATCGGTAGAGGGCCCTGCCAAGAGTTGCACTGTTGTAGTCAGCTCTTGAGAAGGTGATCAACAAACAGCTGGACTCTTAAGCTTACATGCTAGGGGGGTTCAGGGGATAGCAATGGAGGAGTGGAACTGGTATTAGGAAAGGTTAGCGTAGGTTGTATGCATCCCTGAACAGTAGAGTCTTTAGGGAGCACTTGAAGCTTTTAAAACTAGAAGAGAGTCTAGTGGAGCGAGCCAGAGAGTTCCACAAGATGGGAGCCAGTCTGCAGAAGTCCTGTAAACGGGAGTGTGATGAGGTGACAAGAGAGGAGGAGAGTAGGAGGTCTTGAGCAGAGCGAAGGGGACGAGAAGGAGAGTATCTGGAGACAAGATCTGAGATATAGGGGGGAGCAGTGCAGTTGAGGGCTTTGTATGTCAGAGTGAGAATTTTGTGTTTGATCCTAGAGGCAAGAGGAAGCCAGTGAAGAGATTGGCAGAGAGGTGCAGCAGATGAAGAGCGACTTGTAAGGAAGATGAGTCTGGCAGAGGCATTCATTAAGGATTGTAAAGGAGCTAGGCGGTAGGTGGGGAGACCAGAGAGGACAGAGTTGCAGTAATCAAGGCGGGAGAGGATGAGAGAGTGGATTAAAATCTTAGTTGTGTCTTGTGTAAGGAAGTGTCTAATTTTAGAGATGTTTTTAAGGTGGAAGCGGCAGGCTTTAGCCAAAGACTGAATGTGAGGAGTGAAAGAAAGATCTGAGTCAAATGTGACCCCGAGACATCGGGCATGTGGGGTAGGGGTAATGATGGAGTTGTCGACAGTTATAGAGAGATTGGGGGTGGAGAGTTTTGAAGAAGGGGGGAAAATAAGGAGCTCAGTTTTGGAGAGATTTAGCTTGAGGTAGTGAGAGGACATCCAGTTGGAGATGTGAGAAAGACAGTTAGTGACACGGGTTAGCAATGAAGGAGAAAGGTCTGGTGCAGAGAAGTAGATTTGGGTGTCGTCGGCATACAAATGATATTGTAAACCATGGGACTTTATTAGGGAACCTAGTGATGACGTGTAGATTGAGAAGAGAAGGGGACCGAGGACAGAGCCTTCCGGTACTCCGACAGAAAGTGGTGACGGGGCAGAGAGGCCCCAGAGAAGGCTACACTAAAGGTACGGTTTGACAGGTAGGAAGAGAGCCACGAGAGGGCTGTGTCACATATGCCGAAGGATTGGAGGGTTTGGAGCAAGAGAAGGTGGTCAACAGTGTCAAAGGCTGCGGACAGATCAAGGAGAATAAGCAGAGAGAAGTGGCCTTTTGATTTTGCTGTAAGTAGGTCGTTGGTAACCTTAACAATTGCTGTTTCTGTGGAGTGATGGGGACGAAATCCAGATTGCAATGGGTCAAGGAGGGAGTTTATTGTAAGGAAATGGGAAAGCTGTGCATAAGCTAGTTTTTCGAGAAGCTTTGATACAAGAGGGAGGAGGGAAATAGGGCGGTAGTTGGATGGGGAGGTAGGATCAAGGGAAGGTTTTTTGAGGATAGGTGTGACCAGTGCATGTTTCAGCGATGAGGGAAATATACCGGTGCTGAGGGAGAGGTTGAAAGTGTGTGTGAGTATAGGGGTAAGGGTAGCAGAGAGGGAGGGGAGTAGCTGTGAGGGGATAGTGTGGATATAGTGTTGTTTATGAATAATATAAATGTGATTTGTATATAGGCATCAGACTAGCCAATATTGTGGTGTAAATACTGCACTGCACTGAAGTTTTAAGCTGCCACCTGGTCAAGTCAAATTTATGGCCCCCCCACCAGGCCCAGGTTGAAGACTAACATACTGACAATTAGCCCTGTCCACCAATCATTTAGGCCTTAACACTTGTCATATATATATATATATATATAAATATATATAAAAAAGGAGGCCTTTTGGATCTTCACCTTGGGGACCAGACAACCTTCAGGTCTTAACATAGAAACTGATCTGATTAATCACTGGTAATTCTTTGATGTGAATTTAGTTAAATAATAATTACCAGTACTAACCCTTGTCTACCGCTTAAGATTCCTACTGTGAATCTTAGGCCTTTACTTAAATCATACCTTGGTGTCATTAATCATTCATTTATTAATGGAAACAATAATATGGGAATTAATATAGACTTTTACACTAGTAAGAAATATCTAACGTTTGATTTATAAGCCATCTAGTGGTGGTGCTTTGGCTTTTGATTACATTGAGACAGCATCCTCCTTTTTCAGTATAATGTAAACCACTTATATATATATATATATGTGTGTGTGTGTGGCACTTATTTCAGGATGCTACTCCATGTTTAATCAAGTTGGCATTTGAAGCACCCTAGATTTAAATACTTTAGTGTATGTTTACACTTTATATAAATAGGTGTACATACATTAACGTTCTTTCAGGCCCATTTATCAAGCTCCGTACGGAGCTTGAAGGGCCGTGTTTCTGGTGAGTCTTTAGACTCGCCAGAAACACAACCTATGAAACAGCGGTCTAAAGACCGCTGCTCCATAACCCTGTCCGCCTGCTCTGAGCAGGCGGACAGGAATTGCCGGAAATCAACCCGATCGAGTATGATCGGGTTGATTGACACCTCCCTGCTGGCGGCCAATTGGCCGCGAGTCTGCAGGGGGCGGCGTTGAACCAGCAGCTCTTGTGAGCTGCTGGTGCAATGTTAAATGCGGAGAGCGTATTGCTCTCCGCATTTAGCGAGGTCTTGCGGACCTGATCCACAGTGTCGGATCAGGTCCGCAAGCCCTTTGATAAATTGGGGCCATAGTATTCAAAACAAATAAATGAATAGTTATAAATGTCTATCCTTGTTATATGAATGATTTTCTACTTAGACTCTTAGAACTGGGCACATTTACCTTAACCCTATAACCATAGGATAGCAGACCAGGGCGTTATCAACCAAGCAGACGTTAGGCCAGCATATATATACTTGCAACAAAGAGAAAAAATTCGCTCATACACGGTTCCCAGACCATATGAAATGTCCATTGAATTTGGTATACTTTTAAATGGTTACCATTATTCAAAACCAAAAAACTAACACGACAAATATTAATATTTTAAAAAATTAAAAATGAAAAATTAATATTAATAAGCTAAATGAAAGGAAAATGTAATACCAATAAATTACAAGTCAGGTGTAAAGTTCAAGTCTGTTTTTCTAAAAAGTTATTTTAAAAATCACTTTCAAATTTTAGTGCTGATATTATAATACGGCTTTAAGATACCTTAGTCTAACCGATCACTCAATACTCTAAGAAATCTCTAAAAATTAAGGCCTAGATTTAGAGTTTGGCGTTAGCCGTGAAAACCAGCGTTAGAGGCTCCTAACGCTGGTTTTAGGCTACCTCCGGTATTTGGAGTCACTCAAAAAAGGGTCTAACGCTCACTTTTCAGCCGCGACTTTTCCATACCGCAGATCCCCTTACGTAAATTGTGTATCCTATCTTTTCAATGGGATTTTTCTAACTCCGGTATTTAGAGTCGTGTCTGAAGTGAGCGTTAGAAATCTAACGACAAGACTCCAGCCGCAGGAAAAAAAGTCAGTAGTTAAGAGCTTTCTGGGCTAACGCCGGTTTATAAAGCTCTTAACTACTGTGCTCTAAAGTACACTAACACCCATAAACTACCTATGTACCCCTAAACCGAGGTCCCCCCACATCGCTGCAACTCGATTAAATTTTTTTAACCCCTAATCTGCCGACCGCCACCTACGTTATCCTTATGTACCCCTAATCTGCTGCCCCTAACACCGCCGACCCCTATATTATATTTATTAACCCCTAATCTTCCCCCCACAATGTCGCCGCCAGCTACCTACACTTATTAACCCCTAATCTGCCGACCGCAAAGCGCCGCCACCTACGTTATAGCTATGTACCCCTAATCTGCTGCCCCTAACACCGCCGACCCCTATATTATATTTATTAACCCCTAATCTGCCCCCCTCAATGTCGCCTCCACCGGCCTACTCTTATTAACCCCTAATCTGCCGAGCGGACCGCACCGCTACTATAATAAAGTTATTAACCCCTAATCCGCCTCACTAACCCTATAATAAATAGTATTAACCCCTAATCTGCCCTCCCTAACATCGCCGACACCTAACTTCAAATATTAACCCCTAATCTGCCGACCGGAGCTCACCGCTATTCTAATAAATGTATTAACCCCTAAAGCTAAGTCTAGCCCTAACACTAACACCCCCCTAAGTTAAATATAATTTTAATCTAACGAAATTAATTAACTCTTATTAAATAAATTATTCCTATTTAAAGCTTAATACTTACCTGTAAAATAAATCCTAATATAGCTACAATATAAATTATAATTACATTGTAGCTATTTTAGGATTAATATTTATTTTACAGGCAACTTTGTAATTATTTTAACCAGGTACAATAGCTATTAAATAGTTAATAACTATTTAATAGCTGCCTAGTTAATATAATTACAAAATTACCTGTAAAATAAATCCTAACCTAAGTTACAATTAAACCTAACACTATACTATCATTAAATTAATTAAATAAAATACCTATAATTACCTACAATTAAACCTAACACTACACTATCAATACATTAATTAAATACAATATCTACAAATAACTACAATGAAATAAACTAACTAAAGTACAAAAAACAAAAAAGAACTAAGTTACAAAAAATAAAAAAATATTTACAAACATAAGAAAAATATTACAACAATTTTAAACTAATTACACCTACTCTAAGCCCCCTAATAAAATAACAAAGACCCCCAAAATAAAAAATGCCCTACCCTATTCTAAATTACTAAAGTTCAAAGCTCTTTTACCTTACCAGCCCTGAACAGGGCCCTTTGCGGGGCATGCCCCAAGAAGTTCAGCTCTTTTGCCTGTAAAAAAAACATACAATACCCCCCCCAACATTTCAACCCACCACCCACATACCCCTAATCTAGCCCAAACCCCCCTTAAATAAACCTAACACTAAGCCCCTGAAGATCATCCTACCTTGTCTTCACCTCACCAGGTATCACCGATCCGTCCTGGCTCCAAAATCTTCATCCAACCCAAGCGGGGGCTGGCGATCCATCATCCGGTGGCTGAAGAGGTCCAGAAGAGGCTCCAAAGTCTTCATCCTATCCGGGAAGAAGAGGCGATCCGGACCGGCAACCATCTTGATTTAAGCGGCATCTTCTATCTTCATCCGATGACGACCGGCTCCATCCTGAAGACCTCCACCGCGGACCCATCTTCTTCCGGCGATGTCCAACTGAAGAATGACGGTTCCTTTAAGGGACGTCATCCAAGATGGCGTCCCTCGAATTCCGATTGGCTGATAGGATTCTATCAGCCAATCGGAATTAAGGTAGGAATATTCTGATTGGCTGATGGAATCAGCCAATCAGAATCAAGTTCAATCCGATTGGCTGATCCAATCAGCCAATCAGATTGAGCTCGCATTCTATTGGCTGATCGGAACAGCCAATAGAATGCGAGCTCAATCTGATTGGCTGATTGGATCACCCAATCGGATTGAACTTGATTCTGATTGGCTGATTCCATCAGCCAATCAGAATATTCCTACCTTAATAGAATCCTATCAGCCAATCGGAATTCGAGGGACGCCATCTTGGATGACGTCCCTTAAAGGAACCGTCATTCTTCAGTTGGACGTCGCCGGAAGAAGATGGGTCCGCGGTGGAGGTCTTCAGGATGGAGCCGGTCGTCATCGGATGAAGATAGAAGATACCGCTTGGATCAAGATGGTTGCCGGTCCGGATCGCCTCTTCTTCCCGGATAGGATGAAGACTTTGGAGCCTCTTCTGGACCTCTTCAGCCACCGGATGATGGATCGCCAGCCCCCGCTTGGGTTGGATGAAGATTTTGGAGCCAGGACGGATCGGTGATACCTGGTGAGGTGAAGACAAGGTAGGATGATCTTCAGGGGCTTAGTGTTAGGTTTATTTAAGGGGGGTTTGGGTTAGATTAGGGGTATGTGGGTGGTGGGTTGTAATGTTGGGGGGGTATTGTATGTTTTTTTTTACAGGCAAAAGAGCTGAACTTCTTGGGGCATGCCCCGCAAAGGGCCCTGTTCAGGGCTGGTAAGGTAAAAGAGCTTTGAACTTTAGTAATTTAGAATAGGGTAGGGCATTTTTTATTTTGGGGGTCTTTGTTATTTTATTAGGGGGCTTAGAGTAGGTGTAATTAGTTTAAAATTGTTGTAATATTTTTCTTATGTTTGTAAATATTTTTTTTTTTGTAACTTAGTTCTTTTTTATTTTTTGTACTTTAGTTAGTTTATTTCATTGTAGTTATTTGTAGGAATTGTATTTAATTTATTTATTGATAGTGTAGTGTTAGGTTTAATTGTAGGTAATTGTAGGTATTTTATTTAATTAATTTAATGATAGTATAGTGTTAGGTTTAATTGTAACTTAGGTTAGGATTTATTTTACAGGTAATTTTGTAATTATTTTAACTAGGTAACTATTAAATAGTTCTTAACTATTTAATAGCTATTGTACATGGTTAAAATAATTACAAAGTTGCCTGTAAAATAAATATTAATCCTAAAATAGCTATAATATAATTATAATTTATATTGTAGCTATATTAGGATTTATTTTACAGGTAAGTATTTAGCTTTAAATAGGAATAATTTATTTAATAAGAGATAATTAATTTCGTTAGATGTAAATTATATTTAACTTAGGGGGGTGTTAGTGTTAGGGTTAGACTTAGCTTTAGGGGTTAATACATTTATTAGAATAGCGGTGAGCTCCAGTCGGCAGATTAGGGGTTAATAATTGAAGTTAAGTGTCGGCAATGTTAGGGAGGGCAGATTAGGGGTTAATACTATTTATTATAGGGTTAGTGAGGCGGATTAGGGGTTAATAACTTTATTATAGTAGCGCTCAGGTCCGCTCGGCAGATTAGGGGTTAATAAGTGTAGGCAGGTGGAGGCGACGTTGTGGAGGGCAGATTAGGGGTTAATAAATATAATATAGGGGTCGGCGATGTTAGGGCAGCAGATTAGGGGTACATAGGGATAATGTAAGTAGCGGCGGTTTACGGAGCTGCAGATTAGGGGTTAATAATAATATGCAGGGGTCAGCGATAGCGGGGGCGGCAGATTAGGGGTTAATAAGTGTAAGGTTAGGGGTGTTTAGACTCGGGGTACATGTTAGAGTGTTAGGTGCAGACGTAGGAAGTGTTTCCGCATAGCAAACAATGGGGCTGCGTTAGGAGCTGAACGCGGCTTTTTTGCAGGTGTTAGGTTTTTTTTCAGCTCAAACAGCCCCATTGTTTTCTATGGGGGAATCGTGCACGAGCACGTTTTTGAGGCTGGCCGCTTGCGTAAGCAACTCTGGTATCGAGAGTTGAAGCTGCGTTAAATATGCTCTACGCTCCTTTTTTGGAGCCTAACGCAGCCTTTATGTGGACTCTCAATACCAGAGTTATTTTTATGGTGCGGCCAGAAAAAAGCCGGTGTTAGCTTTTCGGGTCGTTACCGACAAAACTCCAAATCTAGCCGTATGTGTCTATAGTGTAACAACTCTAAACAAAATAAGAGGACTAAACATACCATTGGTAAGACTTTAGACAGATAAGAAAAAGAATTTTAAAAGGTTTCATTTTTAGCCAACAGAGTAAGTTCGGTCATGCATAGAAATAATATCATAATTCTAACAACACCAACAAACTGTTGACAAAATAATAGCATTGGTAAGATAATTAATTTCTAATAGCAATGTAACCTATTGAAAACAAATGAACACAAATATTCCTCTGTCTAACCTTGTTATGAATGATTTGCCTTTATAGCTGTAATTTTTAGCTTTTAATTTATAATATTCAGCTATTGAAGAATTAACACACTTAAAAATGCACTTTCACCACTATATTCAGCACTTTTTGTATACACAAAATTGTTTTAGTAGATATTGAAATATAGTCTAATACTGTGACATCACAATAAGGGAGGAGTTTTTTGGTTTTGAATAATGGTAACCATTTAAAAGTATGCTAATACCACACACCTCCACATCTTGACAAAGCGCCAGAAGGGCATAAGCATGCAGAGTGTTTGTTTGTAACGCCACCAATAAAGGTATGAATTATTACATGTAACGGGGAGTATCAGTGTTTGTGTAGTGCCAAATTCAATGGACATTTCATATTGTCTGTTGTTATTCGCACCTGAGAGCGAGCAGCCTGGTCTGCAGACTCAGGTTTGTGTTGGGAGAGGCGCCGACACAGCTTCCCTTTTTGGCTCCTATCTCAGACCTAATCGCTCACATTCTTAGACTCTCAACCCTTTATTGCACATATATATATACTTGCATACTGGAAATGGGTACTATGCAGTCTGTGAATAAGGCTCAAGAAGAGCTGAAACGCGTAAGACAGGCCCTTTCCTGATGCTCCTAACTTAGCCCTTATAACATCTGGCCATAGCTACTCTCAGTTTTTGCACCTGCATATCTTTCATGTATGGTGCTGCTGTTTCTATAATTACGCTATTTTTTCATAATAAAGTGCATCGTTTGTTTTGAGCAGTTGTCCGGAATTTTTCTTTATTATATATATATATATATATATATATATATATAGACAACCCTACCTGACAAGCTGCTTAAATGTGGTTTTTAATTTGTTAAACAAATAAAGGAACTTCGTTTTTACCACATTTTGTGCTGGCTGAACTTTTGGTTTCTGTTTATATATATATATATATATATATATATATATATATATATATATATATATATATATATATATATATATATATATATATATATATTTAAGAATAAATTGAAGCATTTTTTACAGAAAGGGTGGTGGATTCATGGAATAAACTTCCATTTGAGGTGGTAAACACAAAGACTGTAAAAGGAATTTAAAAAGGCCTGGGACATGCATAAGGCTATCCTTAAAAAAAAAGTAACAAGTAATATTGGTAGACTTGATGGGCCTTTTTGGTTCTTATCTACCATCAAATTTTATGTTTAACCCCGTAGTGACCAGACTATTTTTCAACTTTCTTACCGTTAAGGACCAGGGCTATTTTTACATTTTTGTGGTGTTTGTGTTTAGCTGTAATTTTCCTCTTACTCATTTACTGTACCCACACATATTATACTGTTTTTCTCGCCACTAAATGGACTTTCTAAAGATAACATTATTTTCATCATATCTTATAATTTACTTTTAAAAACATTATAAAATATGAGGAAAAAATTTAAAAACACACTTTTTCTAACTTTGACCCCCAAAATCTCTTACACATCTACAACCACCAGAAAACACTCATGCTAAATAGTTTCAAAATGTTGTCCCGAGTTTAGAAATACCCAATGTTTACATGTTCTTTGCTTTTTTGCAAGTTATAGGGCAATAAGTACAAGTAGCACTTTGCTATTTTCAAACCATTTTTTTTTTCAAAATTAGCGCTAGTTACATTGTAACACTTATATCTGTCAGGAATCCCTGAATATCCCTTGACATGTATATATATTTTTTAGAAGACATCCCAAAGTATTGATCTAGGCACATTTTGGTATGTTTCATGCCACCATTTCACCGCCAAATGCGATCAAATAAAAAAAAATAGTTTCAAAAACTTTAGGTTCTCACTGAAATTATTTACAAACAGCTTGTGCAATTATGGCACAAATGGTTGTAAATGCTTCTCTGGGATCCCCTTTGTTCAGAAATAGCAGACATATATGGCTTTGGCATTGCTTTTTGGTAATTAGAAGGCCGCTAAATGCAGCTGCGCACCACACGTGTATTTTGCCACGTGTATTGTGCCCAGCAGTGAAGGGGTTAATTAGGTAGCTTGTATGGTTAATTTTAGCTTTAGTGTAGAGATCAGCCTCCCACCTGATACATCCCAGCCCCTGATCCTTCCCTGACCCCCCTCAAACAGCTCTCTTCCCTCCCCCACCTCAAAATTGTCACCACCATCTTAAGTAAAAGCAGAAAGTTGGCCAGTACTAAAATAAAAGGCTATATATATATATATATACATATATATATGTATATATTCTGCAGTGTTGGATCCCCCTTAGCCCCCAACCTCCCTGATCCCCCCAAAACAGCTCTCTAACCCTCCCCCCTCTACCTGTTTGCTGCCATCTTGAGTACTGGCAGCTGTCAACTGGCTTTTTTTATATAAAAAATAAACCCCCCATTTTTCTGTAGTGTAGCTGCTCCCCTCAATACCCTATCCCCCACCCAGATCCCTTTCCCAACACTTATAACCCCCTCTCCCTCCTTCCCTTACACTAAAATCTGTCCATAGTAGTGTGGCGGTCCCACCCACTCCCACCCCCTTGTGCGCTACTGCCCCTCACGCACGCGACCGGACCTCTCTAAAACTGAAACAGGAACTGCTTCAGCGATGGGCCGCCCATCCGCCTCCCTGCTATCCCTCCCACGCTACCAATGATCGGCACCATCACTGGCCAATACAGAGAGGGCCACATGAGTGGATTTGGTAGAACGGATTTGGTAGAACGTGCCTGGCAAGTACTTGGTCGTTAACCCCTTAATGACCACAGCACTATTCCATTTTCTGTCCGTTTGGGACCAAGGCTATTTTTACATTTTTGCGGTGTTTGTGTTTAGCTGTAATTTTCCTCTTACTCATTTACTGTACCCACACATATTATATACCGTTTTTCTCACCATTAAATGGACTTTCTAAAGATACCATTATTTTCATCATATCTTATAATTTACTATAAAAAAAATTATAAAATATGAGGAAAAATTGAAAAAAAAAAAACACTTTTTCTAACTTTGACCCCCAAAATCTGTTACTCATCTACAACCACCAAAAAACACCCATGCTAAATAGTTTCTAAATTTTGTCCTGAGTTTAGAAATACCCAATGTTTACATGTTCTTTGCTTTTTTTGTAAACTATAGGGTCATAAATACAAGTAGCACTTTGCTATTTCCAAACCATTTTTTTTTTTTTTAAATTAGCGCTAGTTACATTAGAACACTGATATCTTTCAGGAATCTCTGAATATCCCTTGACAGGTATATATTTTTTTTAGTAGACAACCCAAAGTATTGATCTAGGCACATTTTGGTATATTTCATGCCACCATTTCACCGCCAAATGCGATCAAATAAAAAAAATCGTTCACATTTTCACAAATTTTTTCACAAACTTTAGGTTTCTCACTGAAATTATTTACAAACAGCTTGTGCAATTATGGCATAAATGGTTGTAAATTCTTCTCTGGGATCCCCTTTGTTCAGAAATAGCAGACATATTATGCCCAGCAGTGAAGGGGTTAATTAGGGAGCATGTAGGGAGCTTTTTGGGGTAATTTTAGCTTTAGTGTAGTGTAGTAGATAACCCCAAGTATTGATCTAGGCCCATTTTGGTATATTTCATGCCACCATTTCACCGCCAAATGCGATCAAATTAAAAAAAAAACTTTAAATTTTTCACAATTTTAGGTTTCTCACAGAAATTATTTACAAACAACTTGTGCAATTATGGCATAAATGGTTGTAAATGCTTCTCTGGGATCCCCTTTGTTCAGAAATAGCAGACATATATGGCTTTGGCGTTGCTTTTTGGTATTTAGAAGGCCGCTAAATGCAGCTGTGCATCACACCTGTATTATGGCTAGCAGTGAAGGGGTTAATTAGGTAGCTTTTAGGGAGCTTACAGGGTTAATATTAGATTTAGTGTAGAGCTCAGCCTCCCACCTGAAACATCAGACCCCCTGATCCCTCCCAAACAGCTCTCTTCCCTCCCCCACCCCACAATTGTCCCCGCCATCTTAAGTACTTATTTTTTTTAAAGCATATTTACATATGCTGCTGTGTACGATCCCCCCTTAGCCCCCAACCTCACTGATCCCCCACCAAACAGCTCTATAACCCTCCGACTCTAACTTAATGGGCGCCATCTTGGGTACTGGCAGCTGTTAAACTTTTCTGTAGTGTAGCTTCCCCCCACACAAAACCAACCCCCCACCCCTCCATGATCTCTTTTTGTGCTTTTGCACAAACAAGATTAGGCCACTTTTTATTAAAACATTTTCCGTAGTGTAGCGGTTCCCACCTGCTCCCGCCCCGTGCACGCGCCCGCCCGCCACCCTCCGTGCATGCGTGCATGTTCATGCGTGCCCCCCGACGGTCCCGCCCCCGATCCCGCCCCCCTTGAAGTCACGCCACACCGATGGCCGCCCACCCGCCTCCCAAGTCGGGTCCCACCCACCAACGATAGCGGCCATCGATGTCCGGTGCAGAGAGGGCCACAGAGTGGCTCTCTCTGCATCGGATGGCCATGTAAGGTTATTGCAGGATGCCTCCATATCGAGGCATCACTGCAATAACCGTAATGTTGGGGGATTGTTCTTTTTTTTTTTACAGGTAAAAGAGCTGATTACTTTGGGGCAATGTCCTTTTAAGGGCTATTTGTAATTTAGTTTAGGATAAGGAATTTTATTATTTTGGGGGGCTTTTTTATTTTATTAGGGGGCTTAGATTAGATTAGGTGTAATTAGTTTAAACTTCTTGTAATATTTTTTTATTTTTTTTGTAATTTAGTGTTTGTTTTTGTACTATAGTTCAGTTTATTTAATTGTATTTTATTTTAGATCATTGTAGTTAATTTATTTAATTAATTTATTGATAGTGTAGTGTTAGGTGTATTTGTAACTTAGGTTAGGATTTATTTTACAGGTAATTTTGTAATTATTTTAACTAGGTAGCTATTAAATAGTTATTAACTATTTAATAGCTATTGTACCTAGTTAAAATAAATACAAAGTTGCCTGTAAAATAAAAATAAATCCTAAAATAGCTACAATGTAATTATTAATTATATTGTAGCTATCATAGGGTTTATTTATAGGTAAGTATTTAGTTTTAAATATGAATAATTTAGTTAATAATATTAATATTATTTAGATTTATTTAAATAAGAATTAAGTTAGGGGGGTGTTAGGGTTAGACTTAGGTTTAAGGGGTAATACATTTAATGTAGGTGGTAGCGGTGTAGGGGGGTCAGATTAGAGGTTAATATATTTAATGTAGGTGGTGGCGGTGTAGGGGGGTCAGATTAGAGGTTAATATATTTAATGTAGGTGGCGGCGGTGTAGGGGGGTCAGATTAGAGGTTAATATATTTAATGTAGGTGGCGGCAGTGTAGGGGGGTCAGATTAGAGGTTAATATATTTAATGTAGGTAGCGACGGGGTCCGGGAGCGGCGGTTTAGGGGTTAATACACTTTATTAGGGCTTGCGGTTGACAGGTAGATAGACATTGCGCATGCGTTAGGTGTTAGTTTTTTTGGAAGGCATTTTAGGGCGTTATGGTGCTCCAATACTCAGCGCAAGGCCTGCTACGGGTGCATTTTATGGTGAGGTGAAAATGGAGTAAGATTTCTCCATTTTCGCCACGTAAGGCCTTGCGCTGGATATTGGATACCAAATTGCGCGTGTTTTATATGTTAGTCTATGGGTAAAAAAACTACGTCCGACGGGTGAAATATACGTGCCGCATTTATATGCGGTGCTGTATATAGGATACCAAACCTGTGCAAAAAACGGCGTCGCCGGCTTTTGCGGGCGACGCTGCATATCGGATGGGGCCCCTACTTTGTATTTTGGAAGGAAAACATACGGAATGCATTGCCCAAGATGGTTGTACCAGAATGTGCACTAACTGCACCGTGTCAGTTACACAGAAATATGCTCTCAATCTTTACTTATTTCACTGGTAAAATGCTAAGTGGGTAAACATTAAATTGACAACACAAATGTATGAATATTCTGAAGAGTAATTATGAAAGAAAAAAATATTTTGGGAAAAATAAAGTTACATTTTTGCACTTAAAAGGAAAAAGCATTGTTCATTGTAAATTATTCATAATATGCAGCAGTTTCTTTTATACAGATTGTCAGTACTGTTAAACTGTTGTATAACACACTGGCACATAGGCCAGTTTAGAGCAGTGGTGCATTCTGGGCTATGATATTCACCTAGTATGAAAAGTGAGATTAAAAACAAAATAAATAAAAATGTTTCTCCAGCTAGAAATTTTACACAAAAAAACCCCCAAAAAGGTACAGTACATGCACAGATTGGGCAAGATTACGGGTGGTTCTCTAACTGTTGCATGCAAGCAATATTGTTTTTATCGCAGGTGTTTGCGTGTGTCAGAAATAGCACGCATTTTTATGTGTACATATGTATTTACAGACATACACATATAAACACATAAATACATATGTGTACATATATACATGTATAAATATGTGTATGTGTTATATGTATATGTGTGTACAGATGTATTTATGTATTTTTATGTGTACATATGTATTTACATACACATATAAACACAAATACATATGTGTACATATATACATGTATAAATAAGTGTATGTGTTATATGTATATGTGTGTACAGATGTATTATTTATGTATTTTTATGTGTACATATGTATTTACAGACATACACATATAAACATAAATACGTATGTGTACATATATACATGTATAAATATGTGTATGTGTTATATGTATATGTGTGTACAGATGTATTATTTATGTATTTTTATGTGTACATATGTATTTACAGACATACACATATAAACACAAATACATATGTGTACCTATATACATGTATAAATAAGTGTATGTGTTATATGTATATGTGTGTACAGATGTATTTATGTATTTTTATGTGTACATATGTATTTACATACACATATAAACATAAATACATATGTGTACATATATACATGTATAAATAAGTGTATGTGTTATATGTATATGTGTGTACAGATGTATTTATCTATTTTTATGTGTACATATGTATTTACATACACATATAAACACAAATACATATGTGTACATATATACATGTATAAATATGTGTATGTGTTATATGTATATGTGTGTACAGATGTATTATTTATGTATTTTTATGTG
This sequence comes from Bombina bombina, assembly GCF_027579735.1. Taxonomy (NCBI): domain Eukaryota; kingdom Metazoa; phylum Chordata; class Amphibia; order Anura; family Bombinatoridae; genus Bombina; species Bombina bombina. Next base: position 1,273,719,624 of record NC_069501.1, read on the forward strand.
TACATATGTATTTACAGACATACACATATAAACATAAATACATATGTGTACATATATACATGTATAAATATGTGTATGTGTTATATGTATATGTGTGCACAGATGTATTATTTATGTATTTTTATGTGTACATATGTATTTACATACACATATAAACACAAATACATATGTGTACATATATACATGTCTAAATATGTGTATGTGTTATATGTGTTATATGTATATGTGTCTACAGATGTATTATTTATGTATTTTTATGTGTACATATGTATTTACAGACATACACATATAAACACATATGTGTACATATATACATGTATAAATATGTGTATGTGTTATATGTATATGTGTGTACAGATGTATTATTTATGTATTTTTATGTGTACATATGTATTTACAGACATACACATATAAACATAAATACATATGTGTACATATACATTTCTAAATATGTGTATGTGTTATATGTATATGTGTGTACAGATGTATTATTTGTGTATTTTTATGTGTACATATGTATTTACAGACATACACATATAAACATAAATACATATGTGTACATATACATTTCTAAATATGTGTATGTGTTATATGTATATGTGTGTACAGATGTATTATTTATGTATTTTTATGTGTACATATGTATTTACAGACATACACATATAAACACAAATACATATGTGTACATATATACATGTATAAATATGTGTATGTGTTATATGTGTGTACAGATGTATTATTTATGTATTTTTATGTGTACATATGTATTTACATACACATATAAACACAAATACATATGTGTACATATATACATGTCTAAATATGTGTATGTGTTATATGTGTTATATGTATATGTGTCTACAGATGTATTATTTATGTATTTTTATGTGTACATATGTATTTACAGACATACACATATAAACACAAATACATATGTGTACATATATACATGTCTAAATATGTGTATGTGTTATATGTATATGTGTGTACAGATGTATTATTTATGTATTTTTATGTGTACATATGTATTTACATACACATATAAACACATATGTGTACATATATACATGTATAAATATGTGTATGTGTTATATGTATATGTGTGTACAGATGTATTATTTATGTATTTTTATGTGTACATATGTATTTACAGACATACACATATAAACACAAATACATATGTGTACATATATACATGTATAAATATGTGTATGTGTTATATGTATATGTGTGTACAGATGTATTATTTATGTATTTTTATGTGTACATATGTATTTAAATACACATATAAACACAAATACATATGTGTACATATATACATGTATAAATAAGTGTATGTGTTATATGTATATGTGTGTACAGATGTATTATTTATGTATTTTTATGTGTACATATGTATTTACAGACATACACATATAAACACATAAATACATATGTGTACATATATACATGTCTAAATATGTGTATGTGTTATATGTATATGTGTGTACAGATGTATTTATATATTTGTATGTGTACATATGTATTTACATACACATATAAACACAAATACATATGTGTACATATATACATGTATAAATAAGTGTATGTGTTATATGTATATGTGTGTACAGATGTATTTATGTATTTTTATGTGTACATATGTATTTACAGACATACACATATAAACACATAAATACATATGTGTACATATATACATGTCTAAATATGTGTATGTGTTATATGTATATGTGTGTACAGATGTATTATTTATGTATTTTTATGTGTACATATGTATTTACAGACATACACATATAAACACAAATACATATGTGTACATATATACATGTCTAAATATGTGTATGTGTTATATGTGTTATATGTATATGTGTCTACAGATGTATTATTTATGTATTTTTATGTGTACATATGTATTTACATACACATATAAACACAAATACATATGTGTACATATATACATGTATAAATAAGTGTATGTGTTATATGTATATGTGTGTACAGATGTATTTATGTATTTTTATGTGTACATATGTATTTACAGACATGCACATATAAACACAAATACATATGTGTACATATATACATGTATAAATAAGTGTATGTGTTATATGTATATGTGTGTACAGATGTATTTATGTATTTTTATGTGTACATATGTATTTACATACACATATAAACACAAATACATATGTGTACATATATACATGTATAAATAAGTGTATGTGTTATATGTATATGTGTGTACAGATGTATTTATGTATTTTTATGTGTACATATGTATTTACATACACATATAAACACAAATACATATGTGTACATATATACATGTATAAATAAGTGTATGTGTTATATGTATATGTGTGTACAGATGTATTTATGTATTTTTATGTGTACATATGTATTTACATACACATATAAACACAAATACATATGTGTACATATATACATGTATAAATAAGTGTATGTGTTATATGTATATGTGTGTACAGATGTATTTATGTATTTTTATGTGTACATATGTATTTACATACACATATAAACACAAATACATATGTGTACATATATACATGTATAAATAAGTGTATGTGTTATATGTATATGTGTGTACAGATGTATTTATGTATTTTTATGTGTACATATGTATTTACATACACATATAAACACAAATACATATGTGTACATATATACATGTATAAATAAGTGTATGTATTATATGTATATGTGTGTACAGATGTATTTATGTATTTTTATGTGTACATATGTATTTACATACACATATAAACACAAATACATATGTGTACATATATACATGTATAAATAAGTGCCCTTTGCAGTCAAGTAACTGAAAACATGTAAAAACATAGTTATGCAATATTTATATTTAATAAAGTGTTATACTGTGTGTTTAGCGTAAATATTTCACATTCCAATGGTCTTCAAATTGGGGAATATGTTCTACGTACTTTTAAATAGATATTGCTATATATATTTGTATATATCTATACCTATATATAATCATCTGGAGAGCACTCTCACTTCTTAGGTCACCCTGCCAGGGTGCATGCAGGAGTTGAATAATAATAGTGAATAGAGGCAGCACTCACTGGTCTTTTTAAATGTGCAATTTATTTTGTGACGTTTCGGGGACCGTATCAGACTGAGGAAGGGTATACGGTCCCCGAAACGTCACAAAATAAATTGCACATTTAAAAAGACCAGTGGGTGCTGCCTCTATTCACTATTATATATATATATATATATATATATATATATATATATATATATATATATATATATATATATATATATATATATATTATATATATATATTATTATATATATATTATATATCCCTCTCTTTTGTTGTTTTTCCCCCTCTCTTTTGCTGTCTCTCTCCCCCCTCTCTTTTGCTGTCTCTCTCCCCCCTCTCTCTTGCTGTCTCTCTCCCCCCTCTCTTTTGCTGTCTCTCTCCCCCTCTCTTTTGCTGTCTCACTTCCCCCTCTCTTTTGCTGTCTTTCTCCTCCCTCTCTTTTGCTGTCTCTCTCCCCCCTCTCTTTTGCTGTCTCTCTCCCCCTCTCTTTTACAGTCTTTCTCCCTCCTCAAATTTGCTGTCTCTCTCCCACTCTCTTTTGCTGTCTCTCTCCCACTCTCTTTTGCTGTCTCTCTCCCCCTCTCTTTTTCTGTCTCTCCCCCTCTCTTTTGCTGTCTCTCACCTCTCTCTTTTGTTGTCTCTCTCCCCCCTCTATTTTGCTGTCTCTCTCCCCCTTCTCTTTTGCTGTCTCTCCCCCCCCTCTCTTTTGCTGTGTTTCCCCCCCTCTCTTTTGCTGTCTCTCCCCCCTCTCTTTTGCTGTCTCTCTCCCCCCTCTCTTTTGCTGTCTTGGTCCCCCCTCTCTTTTGCTGTCTCACTCCCCCCTCTCTTTTGCTGTCTCTCTCCCCTCTCTTTTGCTGTCTCTCTCCCCCCTCTCTTTTGCTGTGTCTCTCCCTCCTCACTTTTGATGTCTCTCTCCCCCTCTCTTTTGTTGTCTCTCTCTCCCCTCTCTTTTGCTTTCTCTCTCCCTCCTCTCTTTTGCTTTCTCTCTCCCCCATTTCTTTTGCTGTCTCTCTCCTCCTCTTTTGCCGTCTCTCTCCCCCTCTCTTTTGCTGTCTCTCTCCTCCCTCTCTTTTGTTGTTTTTCCCCCTCTCTTTTGCTGTCTCTCTTCCTCCTCTCTTTTGCTGTCTGTCTCCACCCTCTCTTTTGTTGTCTCTTTACCCCCTCTCTTTTGCTGTCTCACTCCCCCCTCTATTTTGCTGTCTCTCTCCCCCTCTCTTTTGCTGTCTCTCTCCCTCCTCAATTTTGCTGTCTGTCTCCCCCCTCTCTTTTGCTGTCTCTCTCTCCCCTCTCTTTTGCTGTCTCTCTCCCCCCTCTCTCTTCCCGTCTTTTGCTGACTCTCTCCCCCCTCTCTTTTGCTGTCTCTCTCCCCCGTCTCTCTTGCTGTCTCTCTCCCCCCTCTCTTTTGGGCTCTCTCCCCCCTCTCTTTTGCTGTCTCTCTCCCCCTCTCTTTTGCGTTCTCACGTCCCCCTCACTTTTGCTGTATTTCTCCTCCCTCTCTTTGCTGTCTCTCTCCCCCCTCTCTTTTGCTGTCTCTCTCCCCCCTCTCTCTCCCCCTCTCTTTTGCTGTCTCTCTCCCCCCTCTCTTTCGCTGTCTTTCTCCTCCCTCTCTTTGCTTTCTCTCTCCCCCTCTCTTTTGCTGTCTCTCTCCCCCTCTCTTTTGCTGTCTCTCTCCCCCTCTCTTTTGCTGTCTCTCTCCCCCTCTCTTTTGCTGTCTCTCTCCCCCCTCTCTTCTGCTGACTCTCTCCCCCTTTCTTTTTCCGTCTCTCTCCCCCCTCTCTTTTGCTGTCTCTCTCCCCCTCTCTTTTGCTGTCTCCCTCCCCCTCTCTTTTGCTGTCTCTCTCCCCCTCTCTTTTGCTGTCTCTCTTCCCCCTCTCTTTTGCTGTCTCTCTCCCCCCTCTCTTTTGCTGTATCTCTCCCCCCTCTCTTTTGTTGTCTATCTCCCCCCTCTCTTTTTGGCTCTTTCCCCCCTCTCTTTTGGGCTCTCTCCCCCCTCTCTTTTGCTGTCTCTCTCCCCTCTCTCTTTTGCTGTCTCTCTTCCCTCTCTTTTGCTGTGTCTCTCTCCCCTTTCTTTTGCTGTCTCTCCCCCTCTCTTTTGTTGTCTCTCTCCCCCTCTCTTTTGCTGTCCTCCCCCCTGCCCCGTGTCTCTCTCCCCCCTCCCCCCCGCCCTGTGTCTCTCTCCCCCCATGTCTCTCTCCCCCCTCCCCCCCACCCTGTCTCTCTCCCCCCCATGTCTCTCCCCCCCATGTCTCTCTCCCCCCATGTCTCTCTCCCCCCTCCCCCCCGCCCTGTCTCTCTCCTCCCCCCATGTCTCTCTCCCCCCTCCCCTCTGCCCTGTCTCTCTCCTCCCCCCATGTCTCTTTCCCCCCTCTCCCCCACCCTGTCTCTCTCCTCCCTACCCGCTGTGTCTCTCCCCTCCCCCCGCCCCGTCTCTCTCCTCCCCCCATGTCTCTCTCCCCCCTCCCCCCCGTCTCTCTCCTCCCCCCATGTCTCTCTCCCCCCTCCCCCCCTGTCTCTCTCCTCCCCCCATGTCTCTCTCCTCCCCCCATCCCTCCCCCCCCCTGTGTCTCTCTCCTCCCTCCCCCCCTGTGTCTCTCTCCCCCCTCCCCTCGTGTCTCTCTCCCCCCTCCCCCCCGCCCTGTGTCTCTCTCCCCCCGTGTCACTCTCCCCCCTCCCCCTGTTTCTCTCTCCCCCCTCCCCCCCCCTGCCCTGTCTCTCTCCTCCCTCCCCCCTGTGTCTCTCACCCCCTCCCCCCGTGTCTCTCTCCCCCCTCACCCCCCTGCCCTGTCTCTCTCCTCCTTCCACCCTGTGTCTCTCCCCCCCTCCCCCCGTGTCTCTCTCCCCCTCCCCCCGTGTCTCTCTCCCCCCTCCCCCCGTGTCTCTCTCCCCCCTCCCCCCGTGTCTCTCTCCCCTCGTGTCTCTCTCCCCCCTCCCCCCCCGCCCTGTGTCTCTCTCCCCCCCGTGTCTCTCTCCCCCCCCGTGTCTCTCTACTCCTTCCCCCCGCCCCGTGTCTCTCTCCACCCCTTGTCTCTCTCCCCCCGTGTCTCTCTCCCCCCTCCCCCCCACCCTGTCTCTTTCCTCCCTCCCCCCTGTGTCTCTCTCCCCCCGTGTCTCTCCTCCCCCCGTGTCTCTCTACTCCTTCCCCTCCGCCCCATGTCTCTCTCCCCCCCTTATCTCTCTCCCCCCTCCCCCGTGTCTCTCTCCTCCCCCCGTGTCTCTCTCCTCCTTCCCCCCCCGCCCCATGTCTCTCTCCCCCCCTTATCTCTCTCCCCCCTCCCCCGTGTCTCTCTCCCCCTTCCCCCCCGCCCTGTGTCTCTCTCCCCCCTCCCCTCGTGTCTCTCTCCCCCTTCCACCCCGCCCTGTGTCTCTCTCCCCCCTCCCCTCGTGTCTCTCTCCCCCCCGTGTCTCTCTCCCCCCTCCCCCGTGTCTCTCTCCCCCCCCTGCCCTGTCTCTCTCCTCCCTCCCCCCCCTGTATCTCTCCCCCCCTCCCCCCCTGTGTCTCTCCATCCCTCCCCCCCCGTGTCTCTCTCCCCCCTCCCCCCCCCCTGTGTCTCTCTCCTCCCTCCCCCCCTGTGTCTCTCTCCTCCCTCCCCCCTGCCCTGTGTCTCTCTCCCCCCCATGTCTCTCTCCTCCCTCCCCCCGTCCTGTGTCTCCCCCTCCCCCCGTGTCTCTCTCCTCCCTCTTCCCGTCCTGTGTCTCCCCCTAACCCCCGTGTTTCTCTCCACCCTCTCCCCCCTCCCCCCGTCCTGTGTCTCCCCCCTCCACCCGTCCTGTGTCTCCCCCCTCCCCCGTGTCTCTCTCCCCCCCTCCCCCCGTCTTGTGTCTCTCTCCCCCCTCCCCCCGTGTCTCTCATCCCCCTCCCATGTGTCTCTCCCCCCTGCCCTGTGTCTCTCTCCCCCCTCCCCCCCGTGTCTCTCTCCCCCCTGTGTCTCTCCTCCCTCCCCTCCGCCCTGTGTCTCTCTCCTCCCTCCCCTCCGCCCTGTGTCTCTCTCCCCCCCCCTCCCCCCCGTGTCTCTCTCCGCCCCTCCACTGTGTCTCTCTCCCCCCCCCCCCTCCCCTGTGTCTCTTCCCTATGGTTCTTGCACCCAGACCTGTCTGGGAATAACTCCCTGTGACTCTTGGGACAGCACAGCTTCCTGTGAGTGCCAGTGAGCACCCAGGGCTGAGCATGTTGCAGGGTCATGGATGTTTACCCGGTCCGGTCTGAGAGTGCAGTCCCCTTCCGTATTTTATATATATATATATATATATATATATATATATATATACTGTATATATAAAAATACACACACACATAAATATATATTATATATGTAGACACACAAACATTATATATGTATACATATATATATATATATATATATATATATATATATATATATATATATATATATATACACAAACACACACAATAAAAAAAATATTGCTAAACTCCAGTCACAACAGGTTATTAGCAGCAACAGCCAGTCACTGACAGCTAAATAATGTCAGCTAAATGATGTCATTATAAACTCCAGTCACAACCTGCTATTAGCAGCCACAGCCAGTTACTGACAGCTAAATAATGTCAGCTAAATGATGTCATTATAAACTCCAGTCACAACCTGCTATTAGCAGCCACAGCCAGTCACTGACAGCTAAATAATGGTAAAGTGCCACATCTTGCCATTGTGATGTCATAATAACCCAGGGTATATAAAGAGCTGCAAGACAATCTTTTAGTTAGCTTTTTGTAGAATGTCTACAAAAAAAGTCATACGTATTGTTATACTAATTGTGCTTCTTATTATCATTTTCTCTTAGTTGAGGAGATGATCTAAGAAGCCAATCTGTTGGTGGCGGAGGTTAGGGCGGGCGGGCGGGTTATTGCAACTAAACAATCAGCAGCTAAACATACCATCAGCAGCTAATCATCCCATCAGCAGCTAAAAATCCCATCAGCAGCTAATCATCCCATCAGCAGCTAACCAATCTATCTATCTATCTATCTATTGGGTTCTTGTAAAGCGTGGCTATTCACCCGTAAGGGTCTCAAGGCACTGAGGGTTGCAGTTCAGTCGAAGAGCCAGGTCTTGAGGTCCTTTCTTAACTTAGTTAGGGCGGTAGCTTGTCTAAGGTGCAGCGGGAGGGTGTTCCAAGTCTTGGCAGCCAGGTGAGAGAAGGATCTGCCTCCTGCTGTGGTTTTCCTGATGCGGGGGATGACAGCAAGGGCTTGGTCGGCCGATCGAAGTTGTCTGACAGGGGTGTAGAAGGTAACGCGGTGGTTCAAGTATTCGGGACCGATGTTGTGGAGGGCCTTGAAAGCGTGGGTGAGAAGCTTGAAGGTTATTCTTTTGTTGATGGGGAGCCAGTGCAGGTCCCGCAGGTATTTGGTGATGTGGCATTGACGAGGGATGTCAAGGATTAGTCTGGCCGAGCAGTTTTGGATGCGCTGTAGTCTCTTTTGGAGCTTGATGGTGGTGCCGGTGTAGCGTGCGTTACCATAGTCCAGTCAGCTGCTGACGAGGGCGTGAGTGACAGCCTTCCTGGTCTCAGTTGGGATCCATTTGAAGATCTTTCACAGCAGGTGAAGTGTGTGGAAGCATGCAGAAGAGATGGCGTTGATTTGCCGGTCTATGGAGAGCGATGAGTCCAGGATGACGCCTAGATTTCGTGCATGGTCGGTGGGGGTTGGAGGGTGTCCGAGGGCTGTGGGCCACCAGGAGTTATTCCAAGGCGGATGTGGTGGGACCGAGGAGGACTTCGGTCTTGTCTGCGTTCAGCTTTAGGCAGTTGTAGTTCATCCAGGTGGCGACTGCTGTCAGTCCTTCGTGGACGTTTCTCTTGGCGGTGGTGGCGTCACTGGTGAGTGAGATGATTAGTTGGGTGTTGTCGGCGTAGGAGACGATGTTGAGGTCATGTCGTCGGGCGATGGTGGAGAGAGGGGCCATGTAGATGTTGAATAGGGTAGGGCTCAGAGAAGAGCCTTGGGGTACACCGCAGCTGATTTCTGTGGGCTTGGAAGTGAAGGGTGGGAGTCTAACTTTCTGGGTTCTGCCGGTGAGGCAGGAGGTGATCCATTCCAGGGCTTTGTCGCGTATGCCGGCATCGTGTAGTCGGTTGTGGAGGGTAAGGTGGGAGACAGTGTCAAATGCTGCTGAGAGGTCTAGGAGAATGAGGGCGACGGTCTCTCCTCGGTCGAGTAGGGCGAGGATGTCGTCTGTGGCGGCGAGGAGGGCGGTCTCGGTGCTGTGGTTGCTCCTGAAACCGGATTGGGAGGGGTCCAGGGTGTGGTTGGCTTTGATGTAGTCAACGAGTTGCGCGTTGATGGACTTCTCGATGACTTTGGCCGCAAAGGGGAGCAAAGAGCAAAGAGATTGGGCGGTAGTTCTTAGGATCATTGGGGTCAGCCATGGGTTTTTTCAGTAGGGGTTTTAATTATGCGTGCTTCCAGTCATCCGGGAAGGTGCCGGTTTTGATGGAGCAGTTGATGGTGCTGCAGAGCTCGGGGGCAATGGTATCACCCGCTTTGTTGAAAATGTGATGCGGGCATGGGTCCGAGGGTGCTCCGGAGTGGATCGATCTCCAGATGGTCAGTGGGGGGTAGGCGGTGGTGTATTTGGGTGAGGTATCGGTGGGAGTTGGTGGGTAGGCAGTGGTGGGTGAGTTCTGGGGCGCAAAGCTGTCATAGATGTCGACAATCTTGCGGTGGAAGTACATTGCGAGGTTATCGCAGAGGTCCTGGGAGGGCGGGATGTCGTTGGTGTTGCAGCTAATCATCCCATCAGCAGCTAAACATCCCATCAGCTTCTAAACATCCCATCAGCAGCTAAACATCCCATCAACTTCTAAACATCCCATCAGCTTCTAAACATCCCATCAGCTTCTAAACATCCCATCAGCAGCTAAACATCCCATCAACTTCTAAACATCCCATCAGCTTCTAAACATCCCATCAGCTTCTAAACATCCCATCAGCAGCTAAACATCCCATCAGCTTCTAAACATCCCATCAGCAGCAAATCATCCCATCAGCAGCTAAACATCCCATCAGCTTCTAAACATCCCATCATGCATAACCTAAAGACACATAAGACTCATACATAACCTAAAGACACATAAGACTCATACATAACCTAAAGACACATAAGACTCATGCATAACCTAAAGACACATAAGACTCATGCATAACCTAAAGGGACATAAGACTCATACATAACCTAAAGGGACATAAGACTCATACATAACCTAAAGAGACATAAGACTCATACATAACCTAAAGAGACATAAGGCTCATTCATTACCTAAAGAGACATAAGACTCATGCATAACCTAAAGAGACATAAGACTCATACATAACCTAAAGGGACATAAGACTCATACATAACCTAAAGACACATAAGACTCATGCATAACCTAAAGGGACATAAGACTCATACATAACCTAAAGACACATAAGACTCATACATAACCTAAAGAGACATAAGACTCATGCATAACCTAAAGATCATACATAACCTAAAGAGACATAAGACTCATACATAACCTAAAGAGACATAAGGCTCATTCATTACCTAAAGAGACATAAGACTCATGCATAACCTAAAGAGACATAAGACTCATGCATAACCTAAAGAGACATAAGACTCATGCATAACCTAAAGAGACATAAGACTCATGCATAACCTAAAGAGACATAAGACTCATGCATAACCTAAAGAGACATAAGACTCATGCATAACCTAAAGAGACATAAGACTCATGCATAACCTAAAGAGACATAAGACTCATACATAACCTAAAGAGACATAAGGCTCATTCATTACCTAAAGAGACATAAGACTCATGCATAACCTAAAGAGACATAAGACTCATACATAACCTAAAGGGACATAAGACTCATACATAACCTAAAGGGACATAAGACTCATACATAACCTAAAGACACATAAGACTCATGCATAACCTAAAGGGACATAAGACTCATACATAACCTAAAGACACATAAGACTCATACATAACCTAAAGAGACATAAGACTCATGCATAACCTAAAGAGACATAAGACTCATGCATAACCTAAAGAGACATAAGACTCATACATAACCTAAAGAGACATAAGGCTCATTCATTACCTAAAGACATAAGACTCATGCATAACCTAAAGAGACATAAGACTCATACATAACCTAAAGAGACATAAGACTCATACATAACCTAAAGAGACATAAGACTCATACATAACCTAAAGAGACATAAGACTCATACATAACCTAAAGAGACATAAGGCTCATACATAACCTAAAGAGACATAAGACTCATACATAACCTAAAGAGACATAAGGCTCATTCATTACCTAAAGAGACATAAGACTCATGCATAACCTAAAGAGACATAAGACTCATGCATAACCTAAAGGGACATAAGACTCATGCATAACCTAAAGAGACATAAGACTCATACATAACCTAAAGAGACATAAGACTCATGCATAACCTAAAGAGACATAAGACTCATGCATAACCTAAAGGGACATAAGACTCATACATAACCTAAAGACACATAAGACTCATGCATAACCTAAAGGGACATAAGACTCATGCATAACCTAAAGTCACATAAGACTCATGCATAACCTAAAGGGACATAAGACTCATGCATAACCTAAAGAGACATAAGACTCATGCATAACCTAAAGACACATAAGACTCATGCATAACCTAAAGAGACATAAGACTCATGCATAACCTAAAGACACATAAGACTCATACATAACCTAAAGAGACATAAGACTCATGCATAACCTAAAGAGACATAAGACTCATGCATAACCTAAAGAGACATAAGACTCATACATAACCTAAAGGGACATAAGACTCATACATAACCTAAAGAGACATAAGACTCATGCATAACCTAAAGAGACATAAGACTCATGCATAACCTAAAGACACATAAGACTCATACATAACCTAAAGAGACATAAGACTCATGCATAACCTAAAGACACATAAGACTCATACATAACCTAAAGAGACATAAGACTCATGCATAACCTAAAGAGACATAAGACTCATGCATAACCTAAAGAGACATAAGACTCATGCATAACCTAAAGGGACATAAGACTCATACATAACCTAAAGGGACATAAGACTCATGCATAACCTAAAGAGACATAAGACTCATGCATAACCTAAAGACACATAAGACTCATGCATAACCTAAAGAGACATAAGACTCATGCATAACCTAAAGACACATAAGACTCATGCATAACCTAAAGGGACATAAGACTCATACATAACCTAAAGAGACATAAGACTCATACATAACCTAAAGGGACATAAGACTCATACATAACCTAAAGACACATAAGACTCATACATAACCTAAAGACACATAAGACTCATTCATTACCTAAAGAGACATAAGACTCATACATAACCTAAAGGGACATAAGACTCATACATAACCTAAAGAGACATAAGACTCATACATAACCTAAAGGGACATAAGACTCATGCATAACCTAAAGGGACATAAGACTCATGCATAACCTAAAGGGACATAAGACTCATGCATAACCTAAAGGGACATAAGACTCATACATAACCTAAAGGGACATAAGACTCATACATAACCTGAAGAGACATAAGACTCATGCATAACCTAAAGGGACATAAGACTCATACATAACCTAAAGGGACATAAGACTCATACATAACCTAAAGGGACATAAGACTCATACATAACCTAAAGGGACATAAGACTCATACATAACCTAAAGGGACATAAGACTCATACATAACCTAAAGGCACATAAGACTCCTACATAACCTAAAGAGACATAAGACTCATACATAACCTAAAGGGACATAAGACTCATACATAACCTAAAGGGACATAAGACTCATACATAACCTAAAGGGACATAAGACTCATACATAACCTAAAGAGACATAAGACTCATACATAACCTAAAGACACATAAGACTCATACATAACCTAAAGGGACATAAGACTCATACATAACCTAAAGGGACATAAGACTCATACATAACCTAAAGGCACATAAGACTCCTACATAACCTAAAGAGACATAAGACTCATACATAACCTAAAGGGACATAAGACTCATACATAACCTAAAGGGACATAAGACTCATACATAACCTAAAGGGACATAAGACTCATGCATAACCTAAAGAGACATAAGACTCATACATAACCTAAAGAGACATAAGACTCATGCATAACCTAAAGAGACATAAGACTCATACCCTCCTGGGTATAATGTCAGCCTTTCTGAAATACACAGTCTCTCCAGAAAAATATGACTGAACATACCTCACTGCTGCATAGCATGAAAACGTTCCTCACACTAAAGTTTCCTGTACTCCTCAGCCTCTGTGGGAACAGTAATGGACCTTAGTTACAAATGCTAAGATCATCATCCTCCAGGCAGCAGTCTTCATCCATCTGCTGCCTGAGAGTAAATAGTACACACCGGTACCATTTAAAATAACAAACTCTTGCTTGAATAAATTAAAAACTAATATTTTATCACCTCTTTCACTTTACCCTTCCTAATACTTAGAGTAGGCAAAGAGAATGACTGGGGGTGGAGCTAAGGGAGGAGCTATATAGACAGCTCTGCTGTGGTGCTCTTTGCCACTTCCTGTTAGCAGGAGGATAATATCCCCTCGTCTTACCTTTATAGAAGAAATATAGGCTATGAAATATTATTTTTAAAATACAAATATGCTCTTTAAATTTATTAACTACAGCAGCAATGAATGTTTGTTTTTAAATAGTATCTATATTTAGCAACCTTTTATACTTTACCCAAAATGACCAAATCGATAGTTCAGCTTCAAAACTTGTTTGTTCCACCTCATAAGAAAATAAGTGTCTTTGCAATGGATAAGAAAAAGGTAGCCCAATTTGCTTATAGTTGACTGTGTCCCACGCCACAGTTTTCAGTCAGTCTAGCAAAACTCAGCAAATTCTCTCTCCTATCTTGCATTAAGCTTATATTGTCTAATCATTGGTGAGAGTATGGGAGGCCCTTCGGAAACTGATCATCTCATTAGTCACCTGGGAGGTGCTTGTCTCTGATCTATAGGTGGCAGCAGTCACCCAGGAATGCAGCCCCACCATCAAACATTGTTAACAGTTTAATACATTCTTATCAAGTGATTATTTATCACACTATAACTTTTTGCATTAATAAAACTCTCTTGTCATTATCTATGTTTCATTTAGCATAACAGAAAATGTACAATTTGATACCAAACATTATTATTTTTAATATCCCTATTAATATGCAATTTATACTGCTAATTATTAGCTTAAAATCCATTTAAAATAGCATTCAGTATCCTGGTATTGTATTGTATCTCAATAGAAATGCAATGTATTTAATATTTCTAATGCATATTTGAATGCATGGCAATACCAAATGCAGATCTGAAATAAAAATAATAGTGTTATTAATTTTTATGTTAAAATAGAAAATATCCCCATATGTCTGTTTTTATGACTAAAGACATCTTGTTTTCCTGTAAGACAAAGGGAAAATTTGTCAAATATGTATACATCTATTTGCAGCTTTTATCTAAAATGTCACTATTATTTATTGCTTTTTTAGGTCTACAAATATCCATCTCTATGCTTCCAGAAATACAGAGGTTAAGACCTTTTATGCTTTAAAAAAAATATATAGGTTAAGACATGCTAAAATCTTAACTCTCAGTCCTTCATGTTCATTTGAGCATCTCCTTATATTCATATAAAAACACATCAGATCACACATTTATATAGTATTTAAAATCATGCACTGTATATTAAAAAAAAATATTGAATTAAAATAGCTACATTGTAGCGTGTGTTTCTGCCTGGCCAAACTTTCATCGTCTAGAATTTGATACGAAGTTTCCAGATATATTTATAATCAAATACTGCCCCTAAAACTAGTGTGGAGGGAAGCAAAGAAGGAAATAATGTATTGTTGCAGTCTCTTTAAAGGCTGCTGTTCCCAATTGGTACTCAACCCCTGGTGGCTACACAATGTCTAAAAAGTATAACAAATCAGAACATGTCATTTTTACATTAAAATAACTCTAACGTCTAATAGAGAAGGGAATTGTAAATAAGGGTATGAGGAACCACCTCCTACTGAGCATGTGCAAGAATTCACAGTATATATGCATTTTGCGAT
Organism: Bombina bombina; assembly: GCF_027579735.1. Taxonomy (NCBI): domain Eukaryota; kingdom Metazoa; phylum Chordata; class Amphibia; order Anura; family Bombinatoridae; genus Bombina; species Bombina bombina. The sequence goes on from NC_069501.1 coordinate 1,273,734,914, forward strand.
TGGCTGATGTCTGTCACATGATGCGGCAGAAAAATGTATTGTTTATACTGCTTTATAGGTTATGTGATTTCACTTTGTGTGTAGGGAATATCCATGACCACTGTTTTAAATAAATTAGCATTTGATGTTAACTGGGTACTAGGGTATTATAATACTATATATTACATGGGGTCTAATTATGATTTAATCTATATGAAAATGTTAATCCTATTTTAAATTAATTTGTTTTAGTGATTGCTTTATTGTGACCTTATTATATTATGAGTAGAACATAATTTTTATAACTAATGAATGTAGCATAAAACAAACTGGAGTTATAATTCTATTAAAAATATAAATACCGGGGGGCGGAGCCATCAAGCAAAGAGATCAGACGTACACTTCTAGAGCTCCTCAATTATAATCTTATATAGTGATATTATCTACACATAGGAGACCTATTTTTATATATTATTTTGGATCCTAACCAAATTTACTTTGATTCCCATGTACCAAGAGAGTTAAACGTGAGCTTTGCTGATAAATGTATATATGTCTCTTTAGGTTATGTATGAGTCTTATGTCTCTTTAGGTTATGTATGAGTCTTATGTCTCTTTAGGTTATGTATGAGTCTTATGTCTCTTTAGGTTATGTATGAGTCTTATGTCTCTTTAGGTTATGTATGAGTCTTATGTCTCTTTAGGTTATGCATGAGTCTTATGTCTCTTTAGGTAATGAATGAGCCTTATGTCTCTTTAGGTTATGTATGAGTCTTATGTACGGAGTAAGCCTGCTAAATGTGGAGTGGGTTAGTGTGCGCTTGTGGCAGAGGTTTAGTGTCCGCACAAGGGAACTCCAATTTAGGAACACTAAACATGAATCCGCATTGACTTAGTATTGGCTAACTCATACTGCTATTTCTTATACATGTAAAGAACTTCCAGCTCTACTAGTTTTTCTTATTTTTATGCTTTCACAGAAACTGGTAAACTCCTTACGTTTACAGTCCTAATACTAGTAACATTCTAGCCCAAAATTCATTAACAGCAACTGGGACTCTATTTAGTTGTAAGCTAAGTTGTAAGTTTATAATATGTTGTACATCTTGTTTCACGTATATTGTTATCTATTTGTGTGGTGTGACATAACTCACATAGGAACATAGCTAAGTTTAAAGATATTGTGGCAGGCTGTCTTAGTCCAGAAAGCTTTGTTTGCCTTGTACACCCTAACATCTTTAGAAGAGGCACACGACGCAACTTCAAACTAATTTTTGGGCAGGAGATTTGTTTTATGTGACCCCTTCTTAGTACATAAGCCATCCATGTACCGGTGTTTGCTGGACATTGCTATGAGAATATTACCGTTGGCTGCGTTTGGCTATTGAGCTGAATTTAGATGTTGTATAGTATAACCACATACAGCCATTATATATGGTAGATTATGTTTAGCACCCAGTAATAGGATTCAAGCACATACCACTCATTGTTTGCTGATAACTTTTATATTGTATGCTTAAACTCTTATTTTAACAGTCCTCTACTTTATATACCTTCAATGACTTGTTATATGCTCCCTGACAGCCCTTGCATTATATACAGTATAATCAAGCTGCTCTAAGCCATACTTTTATTGAAATTAACCCCTATAATTCATGCAGCGTGTGTAGACTCTGAACATCTGCTCTCCTTCTTGAGAAGCGATCCACATAGACTTGGCATTGGCTAAATCATATTGCTATTCCCCATACATGGAAAGAACTTCCAGCTCTATCAGTTTTTCTTGGCAGTGTAAGCTCTCAGAGGCTGGTAAACGTTTAGTTCTTAATGTAATGCTACTACTGTTAAGGAGCAGACGTTACGTAAAGCTGCGTAGGTTTATGGGATAATAGATGTCATATGCATAACTTAGCATAATTGTAAGATAACAACTGCTCGTAGTTCCTACATTTTCAGCATATTGCCTACCATTCAGTAACCACAGATAACTTTGGTAGTTTGCTAATATTTGCCTACGCTATCATCCTTTCTTATTGATACATCAGGATTAATAACTTTAGTGAATATAATTATACCCTGCTTAAGCGCTAACATACTCATATAGCTGCAATTGCATGGTCCTTCTCAGCTTATTTAAAACCTTCCTGGTCTAATCCCTCTGAGCCTTAAATACGCTCTTGCATAATGTGATGGTAAAAAAGGTTTAGTATATAGTTAATTTCCCAAACTTAGATTTATTGCTTCTAACTAGTTGGGGTGAGATATTTGTATCATTTTTAGCATTAGGAAATGAAACAGCCACTCATTATCTACAAAATACTCCTATACCCTATGCTTACTTATAGCTGGAGGCATATCTTTACATGTTATAACTTACACCCCAAGCGGTTAACTCTTGATCCAGCCCTAGAACACCCTCTAGTAAAGTAGCCTGTAAAGACCTCATTGCTCCTATGTTAAGAATAGATCCTAACTATGCAATGGTGTTTCTGCTCCACACAGTTTTCTTTCTTTTTCTTTTCTGTAATATAATACACTATAGGTTCGGATACTGTACATATATACTTATATCTGTATTTTTAGGCTCATGATCCCGACTCAGTATCCTCTAGAAACTCCAAGCTCCGTTTGTGCTCTCACTATATGAGTACATTGGCCTTGATAAGCATCAATATGGTCTTATGTTTTAGGCAAATGGTCGTAATCTAAGGATAAGATGTAGTATATAGGATACATAGAAGTGCTTATGATCATTCTGCTAATTTGCATACAGCGCCCTATTCTTATACTATGTATGACTAATTACCTTACTAAAATAGAGAAGATAGGGTAGGTATCTCCCCTCTCCCTTTCCCACTCTGTGTATCGGAGTGGGTCATATCCAACTTCCCTTTTCCATCTGTGTCCAGTGGAGACAACTATCCCTTACTTATAGTGGTTTATAGATGAGAAATTTAACTCCTGCACACAACGTATCAAATAGACTTCCCATGTCAAGATACGTATATTCTTATTTCTATATTAATATATATATGATCTCAGTTTGCTATCATTTTGAAGCTTAGAATAGTAAACTTGGATCTCATCCTAATTGGATTGGAGCTATACCTGATCTTTCTTGATATTCACCACAAACTATACTTAACTCCAATATAGGTTAGTGCTACACCCCATGCATTATGTTATGTTAACTAATTGACTTAGTCAATTAACATCTCTATGGTCTTCCGCCCCCCCCCCCCCCCATTGCAGTTGGACATTGCTAGCTACATCGCTGTTCTTATTATTCTCATCATATAACAACCTAAGTATTTAATAATATTATCACATAGAAAAATTATTTATATAGCGGTGCTTACCTGCTGATATTCCCCCAACTCTCCCCTTGCTCTATATTTTGTTCTTGGTATCAAGACCCTCTCATAATAGGAAGTATTAAATTCTATGACGAACTAGGTATCTAAGTTCTCAGGAAGTTCATAATAAATAGGGTCTGCTTAGTAGCTACAGTGCTCCTTCAGAGTGTGTTTTACCACAATGGCCTGGAATAATAGCTACTCCCATTATGATATAAAAATATAAAAGGAGGTTTTCAATTATATTTTGACTTGTATTGTATGTTTACTTTTTTCTGTCATATTGTTGTTGAGACAATCATCGCTTTGTTCTGTAATATGTATATGTCATATTTTTATGCTGTCATTATAAAAAACCCTCAATAAAAAATTATTTCAAAAAACATAATTTATGTAAGAACTTACCTGATAAATTCATTTCTTTCATATTAACAAGAGTCCATGAGCTAGTGACGTATGGGATATACATTCCTACCAGGAGGGGCAAAGTTTCCCAAACCTTAAAATGCCTATAAATACACCCCTCACCACACCCACAAATCAGTTTAACGAATAGCCAAGAAGTGGGGTGATAAGAAAAAAAGTGCGAAGCATATAAAATAAGGAATTGGAATAATTGTGCTTTATACAAAAAAATCATAACCACCCCAAAAAAAGGGTGGGCCTCATGGACTCTTGTTAATATGAAAGAAATGAATTTATCAGGTAAGTTCTTACATAAATTATGTTTTCTTTCATGTAATTAACAAGAGTCCATGAGCTAGTGACGTATGGGATAATGACTACCCAAGATGTGGATCTTTCCACACAAGAGTCACTAGAGAGGGAGGGATAAAATAAAGACAGCCAATTCCTGCTGAAAATAATCCACACCCAAAATAAAGTTTAATGAAAAACCTAAGCAGAAGATTCAAACTGAAACCGCTGCCTGAAGAACTTTTCTACCAAAAATTGCTTCAGAAGAAGAAAATACATCAAAATGGTAGAATTTAGTAAAAGTATGCAAAGAGGACCAAGTTGCTGCTTTGCAGATCTGGTCAACCGAAGCTTCATTCCTAAACGCCCAGGAAGTAGATACTGACCTAGTAGAATGAGCTGTAATTCTCTGAGGCGGAATTTTACCCGACTCAACATAGGCAAGATGAATTAAAGATTTCAACCAAGATGCCAAAGAAATGGCAGAAGCTTTCTGGCCTTTCCTAGAACCGGAAAAGATAACAAATAGACTAGAAGTCTTACAGAAAGATTTCGTAGCTTCAACATAATATTTCAAAGCTCTAACAACATCCAAAGAATGCAACGATTTTCTCCTTAGAATTCTTAGGATTAGGACATAATGAAGGAACCACAATTTCTCTACTAATGTTGTTGGAATTCACAACTTTAGGTAAAAATTCAAAAGAAGTTCGCAACACCGCCTTATCCTGATGAAAAATCAGAAAAGGAGACTCACACGAAAGAGCAGATAATTCAGAAACTCTTCTAGCAGAAGAGATGGCCAAAAGGAACAAAACTTTCCAAGAAAGTAATTTAATGTCCAATGAATGCATAGGTTCAAACGGAGGAGCTTGAAGAGCTCCCAGAACCAAATTCAAACTCCAAGGAGGAGAAATTGACTTAATGACAGGTTTTATACGAACCAAAGCTTGTACAAAACAATGAATATCAGGAAGAATAGCAATCTTACTGTGAAAAAGAACAGAAAGAGCAGAGATTTGTCCTTTCAAAGAACTTGCGGACAAACCCTTATCCAAACCATCCTGAAGAAATTGTAAAATTCTCGGTATTCTAAAAGAATGCCAAGAAAAATGATGAGAAAGACACCAAGAAATATAAGTCTTCCAGACTCTATAATATATCTCTCTGGATATAGATGTACGAGCCTGTAACATAGTATTAATCACAGAGTCAGAGAAACCTCTTTGACCAAGAATCAAGCGTTCAATCTCCATACCTTTAAATTTAAGGATTTCAGATCCTGATGGAAAAAAGGACCTTGAGACAAAAGGTCTGGTCTTAACGGAAGAGTCCACGGTTGGCAAGAGGCCATCCGGACAAGATCCGCATACCAAAACCTGTGAGGCCATGCCGGAGCTACCAGCAGAACAAACGAGCATTCCTTCAGAATCTTGGAGATTACTCTTGGAAGAAGAACTAGAGGCGGAAAGATATAGGCAGGATGATACTTCCAAGGAAGTGAAAATGCATCCACTGCCTCCGCCTGAGGATCCCGGGATCTGGACAGATACCTGGGAAGTTTCTTGTTTAGATGAGAAGCCATCAGAACTATTTCTGGAAGTTCCCACATTTGAACAATCTGAAGAAATACCTCTGGGTGAAGAGACCATTCGCCCGGATGCAACGTTTGGCGACTGAGATAATCCGCTTTCCAATTGTCCATACCTGGGATATAAACCGCAGAGATTAGACAGGAGCTGGATTCCGCCCAAACCAAAATTCGAGATACTTCTTTCATAGCCAGAGGACTGTGAGTCCCTCCTTGATGATTGATGTATGCCACAGCTGTGACAATGTCTTATCTGAAAACAATGAACAACTCTCTCTTCAGAAGAGGCCAAGACTGAAGAGCTCTGAAAATTGCACGGGGTTCCAAAATATTGATCGGAAATCTCACCTCCTGAGATTCCCAAACCCCTTGTGCCGTCAGATACCCCCACACAGCTCCCCAACCTGTAAGACTCGTATCTGTTGAGATTATAGTCCAGGTCGGAAGAACAAAGAAGCCCCCTGAACTAAACGATGGTGATCTGTCCACCATGTCAGAGAGTGTCGTAAAATCGGTTTAAAGATATTAATTGAGTTATCTTTGAGTAATCCCTGCACCATTGGTTCAGCATACAGAGCTGAAGAGGTCGCATGTGAAAACGAGCAAAGGAGATCGCATCTGATGCGGCAGTCCTAAGATCCAACATTTCCATGCATAAGGCTACCAAAGGGAATGATTGTGACTGAAGGTTTTGACAAGCTGATATCAATGTTAAACTTCTCTTGTCTGACAAGGACAGAGTCATAGACACTGAATTTATCTAGAAACCTAAAAAGGTTACCCTTGTCTGAGGAATCAATAAACTGATTGGTAAATTGATCCTCCAACCATGAACTTGAAGAAACAACACAAGTCGATTCGTATGAGATTCTTCGAAAATGAGAAGACTGAGCAAGTACCAAGATATCGTCCAAATAAGGAAATACCAAAACCCTATTCTCTGATTACAGAAAGAAGGGCACCGAGAACCTTTGAAAAAAGTTCTTGGAACTGAGGCTAGACCAAATAGTAGAGCCACAAAACTGGTAATGCTTGTCTAAAAAGAGAATCTCAGACACTAAAAGTGATCTGGATGAATCGGAATATGCAGATACACATTCTGTAAATCTATTATAGACATATAATGCCCTTGCTAAACAAAAGGCAGGATAGACCTACAGTAACCATCTTGAATGTTGGTATCCTAACATAACGATTCAATAATGATAGATCCATAACTGGTCTGAAGGAATTGACCTTCTTTGGTACAATGAAGAGATAAAATAAAACCCCAGCCCCTGTTCCAGAACTGGAACTGGCATAAATACTCCAGCCAACTCTAGATCTGAAACACATTTCAGAAATGCTGAGCCTTGCTGTGTCAATTGGGACACGGGAAAGAAAAGAATCTCTTAGCAGGAGGCCTTAACTTGAAGCCAATTCTGTACCTTCCTGAAACAATGTTTCTGAAACCAGAGATTAAGAACGGAATTGATCCAAATTTCTTTGAAGAAAACGTAATCTGCCCCATACCAGCTGAGCTGGAATAAGGGCCGCACCTTCATAGGTACTTAAGAGCTGGCTATAGGATTCTATAAGGCTTGGATATATTCCAAACTGGAAATAGTTTCCAAACTGATACCGCTCCTGAAGATGAAGGATCAGGGTTTTGTTCCTTGTTGTGAGGAAAGGAACGAAATGATTATTTACCCTGGAAAGAAAGGGAAAGCAAAGTTGACTTAGAAGACATGTCAGCATTCCAAGTTTAATCCATAAAGCTTTTCTAGCTAAAATAGCTAGAGACATATACCTGACATCAACTCTAATGATATCAAAAGATGGTATCACCAATAAAATTATTAGCATGTTATAGAATAATAATAATGCTATAAAATTATGATCTGTTACTTGTTGCGCTAAAGCATCTAACCAAAAAGTTGAAGCTGCAGCAACATCCGCTAAAAATATAGCAGGTCTAAGAAGATTACCTGAACATAAGTAAGCTTTTCTTAGAAAGGATTCAATTTTCCTATCTAAAGGATCCTTAAATGAAGTACTATCTGCCATAGGAATAGTAGTACATTAGCAGGAGTAGAGACAGCCCCATAACCTTAGGGATTTTTGTCCCAACAAACTCTAATCTGTCAGATGGCACAGGATATAATTTGCTTAAACGTCTAGAAGGAGTAAATAAATTACCCAAATTATTCCATTCCCTGGAAATTACTTCAGAAATAGCATCAGGGAGATAAAACACTTCTGGAATAACTACAGGAGATTTAAAAACCTTATTTAAACGTTTACATTTAGTATCAAGAGGACCAGTATCCTCTATTTCTAATGCAAATAACACTTCTTTAAGTAAAGAACGAATAAATTCCATCTTGAACAAATACAAAGATTTATCAGCATCAACCTCTGAGACAGAAACCTCTGAACCAGAAGAACCATTATCAGTATCAGAATGATGATGTTCATTTAAAAATTCATCTGAAAAAAAGAGAAGTTTTAAAAGACTTTTATGTATACTAGAAGGAGAAATAACAGACATAGCCTTCTTAATGGATTTAAAAAATAAAATCTCTTATGTTATCAGGAACACTCTGAAAATTAGATGTTGACGGACAGCAACAGGTAATGTAACAGTACTAAAGGAAATTTTATCTGCATTAATAAGTTTGACATGACATGCAATACAAACAACAGCTGGAGAAACAGATACCAAAAGTTTATAGCAGACTTAGCTTGGTAGCTCCAGCACTGTGCAGTGATTTTCCTGTAGTAACTTCTGACTCAGTTGCAACGTGGAACATCTTGCAATATGTAAAAGAAAAAAACAACATATAAAGCAAAATTGATCAAATTCCTTAAATGACAGTTTCAGGAATGGGAAAAAAATGCCAGTGAACAAGCTTCTAGCAACCAGAAGCAATAAATAATGAGACTTAAATAATGTGGAGACAAAAATGACGCCCATATTTTTTAGCGCCAAAAAAGACGCCCACATTATTTGGCGCCTAAATGCTTTTGGCGCCAAAAATGACGCCACATCCGGAACGCCGACATCTTTGACGCAAAATAACGTCAAAAAATGACGCAACTTCCGGCGACACGTATGACGCCGGAAACGGAAAATAATTTTTGCGCCAAAAAAGTCCGCGCCAAGAATGACGCAATAAAATGAAGCATTTTCAGCCCCCGCGAGCCTAACAGCCCACAGGGAAAAAAGTCAAATTTTTGAGGTAAGAAAAAAATATGATAATTCAATGCATAATCCCAAATATGAAACTGACTGTCTGGAAATAAGGAAAGTTGAACATTCTGAGTCAAGGCAAATAAATGTTTGAATACATATATTTAGAACTTTATAAATAAAGTGCCCAACCATAGCTTAGAGTGTCACAGAAAATAAGACTTACTTACCCCAGGACACTCATCTACATGTTTGTAGAAAGCCAAACCAGTACTGAAACGAGAATCAGTAGAGGAAATGGTAAATATAAGAGTATATCGTCGATCTGAAAAGGGAGGTAAGAGATGAATCTCTACGACCGATAACAGAGAACCTTATGAAATAGACCCCGTAGAAGGAGATCACTGCATTCAATAGGCAATACTCTCTTCACATCCCTCTGACATTCACTGCACGCTGAGAGGAAAACCGGGCTCCAACTTGCTGCGGAGCGCATATCAACGTAGAATCTAGCACAAACTTACTTCACCACCTCCCTTGGAGGCAAAGTTTGTAAAACTGATTTGTGGGTGTGGTGAGGGGTGTATTTATAGGCATTTTAAGGTTTGGGAAACTTTGCCCCTCCTGGTAGGAATGTATATCCCATACGTCACTAGCTCATGGACTCTTGTTAATTACATGAAAGAAATATAAATACCAAATCCTCTGTTTTTTTTAATTGCTAACCTTGTTTAAGAAATAACATCCTTGAACATTTTTATGGGCAGGAAAACATTTTATTGCCTTTACAATTAATAGCCTCCTTGTCTCATAAGAAAAACATGGTTCAGCTTCAAATTCTCTGGTACTCATTTTGCTCTTAGTGCCCGATAATCAACAAATGTCAGCATGCCAACCCTCGCATAGGCAGACCCCATGGAATAATCTAGGGAAAAAAAGGGGTGAACCAGGTATTCCAGGAGAGTTGTGAGCTCATCCCCATAAAACTAATGATGCTCGCTGGAATGCAGATTCTCACAGGGGGGAGTGAATGTGGCAAGGGGGCACCTGGCACTGATAGCAATATTTTTTTTCTTAAGCAAATATGAACCAAATTACACTGTTTTCAGTGTAGTTTACGTTGCATTTGTTCCTAGTTTCACATGTCTTTTCCACTTTAATAAGCATAAACCTACAGGTGTAATATACTTCATATAGATCATTTAGATACCAATTGTGAGGGAACTTGATATACACCCAAGGAAAACCCCTGTTCAGCCCACTCACCATTGCTGCAGGACTTAGTTTACAGTAGGAATATAAGGAACCTTTTGCATTATGACAACTTGTTTACAATTTAGTTTTTTGTACTTAGGTACAAGTTTAACTGTTTACATTGAATACTTGTTTTACCCAATTTAAGAATAATTTGTAAAATTGAACACTTTATAACGCTTCCTTTATTGAGCGATTTCCTGTGCATCTCACCCTCACATATAGAAATGTAGATTACACCTCTTAGTCGTGGTTTTTCTCACTGACCCTAGCAGTCTCTGCGAGTGGCGAGATGTCTCCTATTGAAAGTAATGGAACTCGCTGAAGAGAGACAACACACCTTGGAGCAAAGTTAGCAGTGAGCGGGGGGGGGGGGCACTTTAAAAATGAAATTCTACAGTCAATCTAAATCACATGATGTTGCTTTCTGTGTATAGCGTCTTACACGTCCTATATTTCATATACATGCGTTTGTCTATTAGGGTTATAATTATCTTCTGTGTTTTGCCACATTTTAGTTTCCAATAAAAAAAACTGTGAGATCTGTAGTGCGAAAATCTTTACAGAATTGCACTGGGGTTAGAGAGACAATTTCATATACACCCCTGGAATGCCCATTTTAAGGAAAAACAATTACGCTTTGTATTTTGTACTTATAAATATATATATATCTCTATCTCAACGTATCATATTCATACATTATCCTTATGTTGATAACAGTTTAGTTGTGTACTTTAATGGGGAAGACAGGGAGATGCGAAGCTGTTGGACAACCAGGTGCTAACCAGGTTTTCAAATGGACTATTGAGGTCTCTGTTTAATAACAAACAAAACCTGTACAAAGCGCATCACCCAACTATTCTAATGGATTGGAATAGACCCCAATATAGCGAGTGTGATCAAGTAGCCCAGTAATCAAATAAAAGTGTAATTATATCTGTACTAATAATCAGAAAACATTAAAAAGTTAAAAATACGGAATTTTTTTTAAAATATCATCTCTGTTGCAGGGAGAGGAGCTACGGATAAGACGATAAAACGTGCAGTGTGCGCCCGCTCTGCCAGCGCTGTGTATTTGATGCCCACTGATGCAGCACTACAAGTGTGAGGACTCCTCTTTGGATTAAAACCTAAATAAGAAAATAAGAATAAAACAATAAGTACAGGGTAGTTGCATTTAGAATAACATTTTAAACTATTTCAGTAAGTATTAAATATGTCCTAATGATAATATGAAATAGTTTATTACAAAACTAACAGTATACAGGGTCTAATGGCAACACTGTATATAGAGAGACGATTTACATCACTATCTATCTTTGGCTGTCTCTCTCTTTTTTGCCAGTGTCTGTCTGTCTCTCTCTTTTTTGCCAGTGTCTGTCTGTCTCTCTCTTTTTTGCCAGTGTCTGTCTGTCTCTCTCTTTTTTGCCAGTGTCTGTCTGTCTCTCTCTTTTTTGCCAGTGTCTGTCTGTCTCTCTCTTTTTTGCCAGTGTCTGTCTGTCTCTCTCTTTTTTGCCAGTGTCTGTCTGTCTCTCTCTTTTTTGCCAGTGTCTGTCTGTCTCTCTCTTTTTTGCCAGTGTCTGTCTGTCTCTCTCTTTTTTGCCAGTGTCTGTCTGTCTCTCTCTTTTTTGCCAGTGTCTGTCTGTCTCTCTCTTTTTTGCCAGTGTCTGTCTGTCTCTCTCTTTTTTGCCAGTGTCTGTCTGTCTCTCTCTTTTTTGCCAGTGTCTGTCTGTCTCTCTCTTTTTTGCCAGTGTCTGTCTGTCTCTCTCTTTTTTGCCAGTGTCTGTCTGTCTCTCTCTTTTTTGCCAGTGTCTGTCTGTCTCTCTCTTTTTTGCCAGTGTCTGTCTGTCTCTCTCTTTTTTGCCAGTGTCTGTCTGTCTCTCTCTTTTTTGCCAGTGTCTGTCTGTCTCTCTCTTTTTTGCCAGTGTCTGTCTGTCTCTCTCTTTTTTGCCAGTGTCTGTCTGTCTCTCTCTTTTTTGCCAGTGTCTGTCTGTCTCTCTCTTTTTTGCCAGTGTCTGTCTGTCTCTCTCTTTTTTGCCAGTGTCTGTCTGTCTCTCTCTTTTGTGCCAGTGTCTGTCTGTCTCTCTCTTTTGTGCCAGTGTCTGTCTGTCTCTCTCTTTTGTGCCAGTGTCTGTCTGTCTCTCTCTTTTGTGCCAGTGTCTGGCAAAAAAGAGACAGACACTGGCAAAAGAGAGAGAGAGAGACAGACAGACACTGGCAAAAGAGAGAGAGAGAGACAGACAGACACTGGCAAAAGAGAGAGAGACAGACAGACACTGGCAAAAGAGAGAGAGACAGACAGACACTGGCAAAAGAGAGAGAGACAGACAGACACTAGCAAAAGAGAGAGAGAGAGAGACAGACAGACACTAGCAAAAGAGGGAGAGACAGACACTGGCAAAAAAGGGAGAGACAGACACTGGCAAAAGAGAGAGAGAGAGACAGACAGACACTGGCAAAAGAGAGAGAGAGACAGACAGACACTGGCAAAAGAGAGAGAGAGACAGACAGACACTGGCAAAAGAGAGAGAGAGAGACAGACAGACACTAGCAAAAGAGGGAGAGACAGACACTGGCAAAAAAGGGAGAGACAGACACTGGCAAAAAAGCGAGAGACAGACACTGGCAAAAAAGGGAGAGACAGACACTGGCAAAAAAGGGAGAGACAGACACTGGCAAAAAAGGGAGAGACAGACACTGGCAAAAAAGGGAGAGACAGACACTGGCAAAAAAGGGAGAGACAGACACTGGCAAAAAAGGGAGAGACAGACACTGGCAAAAAAGGGAGAGACGTACACTGGCAAAAAAGGGAGAGACGTACACTGGCAAAAAAGGGAGAGACGTACACTGGCAAAAAAGGGAGAGACGTACACTGGCAAAAAAGGGAGAGACGTACACTGGCAAAAAAGGGAGAGACGTACACTGGCAAAAAAGGGAGAGACGTACACTGGCAAAAAAGGGAGAGACGTACACTGGCAAAAAAGGGAGAGACGTACACTGGCAAAAAAGGGAGAGACGTACACTGGCAAAAAAGGGAGAGACGTACACTGGCAAAAAAGAGAGAGACGTACACTGGTAAAAAAGAGAGACGTACACTGGTAAAAAAGAGAGAGAGATACACTGGCAAAAAAGAGAGAGACATACACTGGCAAAAAAGAGAGAGACATACACTGGCAAAAAAGAGAGAGAGACGTACACTGGCAAAAAAGAGAGAGAGTGTCTGTCTATTCTTCTCTTTTTTGTCTGTGTCTGTCTATTCTTCTCTTTTTTGCCTGTGTCTGTCTATTCTTCTCTTTTTTGCCTTCAATCAATATGGGGAAATAACACACCTTTTCTTTCTAAAAAGTAAATTTATGCTTACCTGATAAATTAATTTCTTCTATGATACGACGAGTCCACTGATTCATCCTTTACTTTTGGGATATTATCCTCCTGCTAACAGGAAGTGGCAAAGAGCACCACAGCAGAGCTGTCTATATAGCTCCTCCCTTAGCTCCACCCCCATTCATTCGACCGAAGGTACAGGAAGAAAAAGGAGAAACTGAAAGGTGCAGAGGTGACTGAAGTTTAAATAAAAAAATATAATCTGTCTTAAAATGACAGGGCGGGCCGTGGACTCGTCGTACCATAGAAGAAATTAATTTCAGGTAAGCATAAATTTTCTTTTCTTCTATAAGATACGACGAGTCCACGGATTCATCCTTTACTTGTGGGATACAATACCAAAGCTATAGGACACGGATGAACGGGAGGGACAAGACAGATGGTTAAACAGAAGGCACCACTGCTTGAAGAACTTTTCTCCCAAAAATAGCCTCCGAAGAAGCAAAAGTATCAAATTGTAAAATTTGGAAAAGATTTGAAGCGAAGACCAACAGAAGCATCATTTTTAAAAGCCCATGTGGAAGCCACCGCTCTAGTAGAGTGAGCTGTAATCCTTTCAGGAGGCTGCTGTCCAGCAGTCTCGTATGCCAAACGGATGATGCTTTTCAGCCAAAAAGAAAGAGAGGTAGCCGTAGCTTTTTGACCTCTACGTTTTCCAGAATAGACAACAAACAGAGAAGATGTTTGACAGAAATCTTTGGTCGCTTGCAAGTAAAACTTCAAAGCACGAACCACGTCCAAGTTGTGCAACAGACTCTCCTTCTTAGAGGAAGGATTAGGACAAAGGGAAGGAACAACAATTTCCTGATTGATATTCTTATTAGTAACAACCTTAGGAAGGAATCCAGGTCTGGTACGCAAAACCACCTTATCAGCATGGAAAACAAGATAAGGCGAGTCGCATTGCAACGCAGAAAGTTCAGAAACTCTTCGAGCCGAAGAGATAGCAACTAAAAACAGAACTTTCCAAGATAGAAGCTTAATATCTATGGAATGCATAGGTTCAAACGAAACCCCTTGAAGAACTTTAAGAACTAAATTCAAACTCCATGGCGGAGCAACAGGTTTAAACACAGGCTTGATTCTAACTAAAGCCTGACAGAACGACTGAACGTCTGGAACATATGCGAGACGCTTGTGCAGTAGAATTGATAAAGCAGATATCTGTCCCTTTAAGGAACTAGCCGATAGCCCCTTCTCCAATCCTTCTTGGAGAAAGGACAAAATCCTAGGAATCCTGATCTTACTCCATGAGTAGCCTTTGGATTCGCACCAATAAAGATATTTACGCCATATCTTATGATAAATTTTCCTAGTGACAGGCTTTCGATGACCGACTCAGAGAATCCCCGCTTGGATAAAATCAAGGAGTTCAATCTCCATGCAGTCAGCCACAGAGAAACTAGATTTGGATGCTGGAACGGACCTTGAATCAGAAGGTCCTGTCTCAGAGGCAGAGTCCATGGTTGTAGAGATGACATGTCCACCAGGTCTGCATACCAAGTCCTGTGTGGCCACGCAGGTGCTATCAAAATCACCGAAGCTCTCTCCTGTTTGATTCTGGCAATCAGACGAGGAAGGAGAGGAAATGGTGGAAACACATAAGCCAGGTTGAACGACCAAGGTACTGCTAGAGCATCTATCAGTACTGCTTGAGGATCCCTTGATCTGGACCTGTAACAAGGAAGTTTGGCATTCTGACGAGATGCCATCAGATCCAATTCTGGTGTGCCCCAATGATGAATCAGTTGTGCAAACACCTCCGGATGAGTTGCCACTCCCCCGGATGAAAAGTCTGACGACTTAGAAAATCCACTTCCCAGTTCTCCACTCCTGGGATATAGATTGCTGATAGATGGCAAGAGTGAGTCTCTGCCCATCTAATTATTTTGGTAACCTCTATCATCGCTAGAAAACTCTTTGTTCCCCCCTGATGATTGATATATGCTACAGTCGTGATATTGTCCGACTGGAATCTTATGAATCTGGCCAAAGCCAGCTGAGGCCACGCCTGAAGCGCATTGAATATCGCTCTCAGTTCTAGAATATTTATCGGGAGGAGAGCCTCCTCCTGAGTCCACACACCCTGTGCTTTCAGGGAATTCCAGACTGCACCCCAGGCCAATAGGCTGGTGTCCGTCGTCACTATGACCCATGCTGGCCTGCGGAAACACATTCCCTGGGACAGATGATCCTGTGACAACCACCAAAGAAGTGAGTCTCTGGTCTCTTGATCCAGATTTATCTGAGGAGATATTTGCATAATCCCCATTCCACTGATTGAGCATGCAAAGTTGCAGTGGTCTGAGATGCAAGCGAGCAAACGGAACTATGTTCATTGCCGCTACCATTAGTCGGATTACCTCCATATACTGAGCCACGGACGGCCGAGGAATGGAATGAAGAGCTTGGCAGGTGGTTAAAATCTTTGATTTCCTGACCTCCGTCAGAAAATTTTTCATGTCAACCGAATCTATCAGAGTTCCCAGGAATGGAACTCTTATAAAGGTCTTCTACGCAGTGTAAGAACGCCTCTCTTTTTGTCTAGTTTACAGACAATCGAGAAAGATGGAATCTCCCCCTTGGAGGAGAATCTTTGAAGTCTAGAAGATACCCCTGGGTCACGATTTCTAAAGCCCAGGAGTCCTTAACGTCTCTTTCCCAAGCCTGAGCAAAGAGAGAAAGTCTGCCCCCTACTAGATCCGGTCCCGGATCGGGGGCTGCCCCTTCATGCTGTCTTGGTGGTGGCAGCAGCGGGTTTCTTGGTCTGTTTACCTTTGTTCCAAGTCTGGTTAGGTCTCCAGACTGACTTGGATTGAGCAAAATTCCCCTCCTGCTTTGTAGCAGGGCAGGAGGTAGAGGGACCACCTTTGAAGTTTCGAAAGGAAAGAAAATTATTTTGTTTGGTCCTCATCTTATTTGTCTTATCCTGAGGAAGGGCATGGCCTTTTCCTCCAGTGATGTCTGAAATGATCTCTTTCAGTTCAGGCCCGAATAGGGTCTTACCCTTGAAAGGGTTGGCTAAAAGCTTAGATTTTTAGGACACGTCAGCAGACCAGGACTTAAGCCATAACGCTCTATGCGCTATAATGAAAGAATTAGCTAGCTTGAGAGCCCTAATTCTATCCAAAATATCATCTAATGGGGTCTCAACCTGAAGAGCCTCCTCTAGAGCCTCGAACCATAACGCAGCTGCAGTAGTTACAGGAACAATGCACGCTATAGGTTGCAGAAGAAAACCCTGATGAATAAATATTTTCCTTAGAAGACCCTCTAATTTTTTATCCATAGGATCTTTGAAAGCACAACTGTCCTCAATAGGTATAGTTGTAAGCTTAGCTAGGGTAGAAATAGCTCCCTCAACCTTAGGGACCGTCTGCCACGAATCCCGAATGGTGTCTGATATGGGAAACATTTTCTTAAAGGTAGGAGGGGGAGAAAAGGGAATACCTGGTCTATCCCACTCCTTTGTAACAATGTCCGAAATCCTCTTAGGGACCGGAAAAACATTAGTGTAAGTAGGAACCTCTAGATATCTATCCATTTTACACAATTTCTCTGGTGGAATTACAATAGGGTCACAATCATCCAGAGTCGCTAAAACCTCCCTGAGTAACAAGCGGAGGTGTTCTAGCTTAAATTTAAAAGCCGTCATATCTGAGTCTGTCTAAGGGAACATCTTTCCTGAATCAGAAATCTCTCCCTCAGACAGCAATTCCCTCACCCCCAACTCAGAACATTGTGAGGGTACATCGGAAATGGCTAATAAAGCGTCAGAAGGCTCAGCATTTACTCTCACACCGGACCTACTGCGCTTCCCCTGCAACCCAGGCAGCTTAGATAAAACCTCTGTGAGGGTAGTATTCATAACTGTGGCCATATCTTGCAGGGTGAAAGAATTAGACGCACTAGAAGTACTTGGCGTCGCTTGTGCGGGCGTTAATGGTTGTGACACTTGGGGAGAATTAGATGGCATAACCCGATTCCCTTCTGACTGAGAATCATCCTGCGACATACTTTTAGTAGCTAAAATATGTTCTTTGCAATTTATTGACCTTTCAGTGCATGAGGGACACATTTTAAGTGGGGGTTCCACAATGGGTTCCAAACACATTGAACATTGGCTTTCCTCAAGGTCAGACATGTTAAACAGGCTAGTAATGACCACAAACAGGCTTGAAAACACTTTATTTAGTGAAAAAATAATCTTAAAAAACGGTACTGCGCCTTTAAGAGAAAAAAAGCATACACGTTCTGCAAAACTGCTTTAAAGTAATCAAATCGTTCCAATTTTTTATATAAGTTTCAAATTATGCAGCTAAGATTGCCCCACAAGGAAAATAAACATTAGCCCTTACTGTAAAAACCGGATAATTATGAACATTTAAATCCGGTTAAAAACACCCCCTGCACCTCGCCACAGCCCTGCTGTGGCGCCTACCTGCCCTCAAGGATCTGGAAAACAGGGATAAAGCTTCGATTTGGCCCAATACTTCCACAAGGGCCCACCGGAGTTGGAGCTTGCTGCTTGCCTTGCAAATACAACTGCGCAACTGAGGCGCGAAAATAGGCCCCGCCCATCTCACTCGATGTCTCTCAGCCCAAATAAACCACATCAGAGCGGTCCCAAACTAGCCATGTGGGTTCTTAAACCCAAAAAAGAAGCCAAGTGTACACTCTAATAAAGCCTCAAAAACGTTACTGCCAAAAACGTTATCAGCACTCCCAGTTCAAAAAACGTTTGCCCACAAACATTCAAACTCAGTGTCAACCATTTTTTCTTAGCCCCTATATGCAAGCTTAGTAATCCCCCTCTTCTCTTAGGATTACTGCTTACCCTTACCCTCATAGGGATACTGTCAATTCTGAAATTCCACAGTCTCTCTAGAAAAAAATGACTGAACATACCTCACTGCTATATAGCATGAAAAACGTTCCTCACACTGAAATTTCTTAAGCACTCCTCAGCCATTCTGTGGGAACTGCTCTGGATTTTAGTGACAAATGCTAAGATCATCAGCCTCCAGGCAGAAGTCTTCATCCATCTGCTGCCTGAGAGAAAATAGTACACACCGGTAAAATTTACAATAAAAAACTCTTGCTTGAAGAAAATAAAAACATTTTATCACCTCTTTCACTTTACCCTTCCTAGTACTTAGAGTAGGCAAAGAGAATGACTGGGGAGTGGAGCTAAGGGAGGAGCTATATAGACAGCTCTGCTGTGGTGCTCTTTGCCACTTCCCGTTAGCAGGAGGATAATATCCCACAAGTAAAGGATGAATCTGTGGACTCGTCGTATCTTATAGAAGAAAATGAAACTGAAGAGTTTTGCAGCAACTTGATATGTGTATTTATGGCTATATATTTGTATTCATGTGTATATACAGTATACAACAAGTGAGTACACCCCAGTGCAATATCACTTAAATGTCAAATGATTCAAAATTGTATAACCTAACAGTAACTGTATTACGTCTAAGTTTTACAGTAGGGTATTTGCTCTTATGTAAAATTAAAAACTAACTGCTAGAACGCTCCTTTTTTTCCCACCGCTCCCTTAAGCCAACGCTGGTATTAAATGTTTTTTTAAACCTGGCGTTAGCCGCAAAAAGGTGAGCATAGAGCAAAATTTAGCTCCACATCTCACCTCAATACCAGCGTTGCTTACGGTAGCGGTAAGCTGGCTAAATGTGCTTGTGTACGATTTCCCCATAGGAAACAATGGGGCTGAGCTGGCTGAAAAAAAAACCCAACACCTGCAAAAAAGCAGCGTTCAGCTCCTAACGCAGCCCCATTGATTCCTATGGGGAAATAAAAAATATGTCTGCACCTAACACCCTAACATGAAGCTCGAGTCTAAACACCCCTAATATTACACTTATTAACCCCTAATCTGCCACCCCCGACATCGTCGCCACCTGCATTATACTATTAACCCCTAATCTGCCGCTCCGGACACCGCCGCCACCTACATTATACTTATAAACCCCTAATCTGCTACCCCCAACATCGCCGACACCTACATTATAGTTATTAACCCCTAATCTGCCCCTCCAACGTCGCCGCAACTATATTAAATTAACCCCTAATCTGCCACCGCCACTATAAAGTTATTAACCCCTAAACCTAAGTCTAACTTTAACCCTAACACCCCCTTACTTTAAATATAATTTAAATAGATCTAAATAAAATAACTACAATTAAATAAATTATTCCTATTTAAAACTAAATACTTACCTATAAAAAATAAACCATAAGATAGCTACAATATAACTAATAGTACTAGGTACAATAGTTATTAAATAGTTATTAACTATTTAATAACTACCTAGCTAAAATAGACAAAATTATCTGTAAAATAAATCCTAACCTAAGTTACAATTACACCTAACACTACACTATCATTAAACTAATTACCTAAACTACCTACAATTAATTACAATTAAATTCAATAAACAAAATTACGGAAACCCCCCCCCCCACTAAATTACAGAAAATAAAAAAAAGAATTACAAGAATTTTAAACTAATGACACCTAATCTAATCCCCCTAATAAAATAAAAAAGCCCCCCAAAATAATAAAAGTTTCCCTACCCTATACTAAATTACAAATAGCCCTTAAAAGGGCCTTTTGCGGGGCATTGCCCCAAAGTAATCAGCTGTTCCAATCAGCCAATAGAATGCGAGCTCAATCCTATTGGCTGAGCCAATAGGATTTTTCCTACCTTAATTCCGATTGGCTTATAGAATCCTATCAGCCAATCGGAATTCAAGGGACGCCATCTTGGATACCTTCATTCTTCGTTAGGACTTCGTTTGAAGAGGATGGCTCCGCATCGGCTGGATTGAAGATGGACCCGCTCCGGATGGATGAAGATAGAAGATGCCGCTTGGATGAAGATTTCTGCCGCTTGGAGGACGTCTTCTGCCCGGATCCGATGAAGACTTCTGCCCCTCTGGAGGTCCACTTGTGCCCGGCTGGGTGAAGACGGCTCAAGGTAGGGAGATCTTCAGGGGGTTAGTGTTAGGTTTTTTAAGGGGGGATTGGGTGGGTTTTAGAGTAGGGGTGTGTGGGTTTTAATGTTGGGGGGGTATTGTATTTTTCTTTTACAGGTGAAAGAGCCGATTACTTTGGGGCAATGCCCTGCAAAAGGCCCTTTTAAGGGCTACTTGTAATTTAGTATCGGGTAGGGAAATTTTATTATTTTGGGAGGCTTTTTTATTTTATTAGGGGGATTAGATTAGGTGTAATTAGTTTAAAATTCTTGTAATTCTTTTTTTATTTTCTGTAATTTAGTGTTTGTTTTTTTCGTAATTTAGTTTATTGAATTTAATTGTAATTAGTTTAATGATAGTGTAGTGTTAGGTGTAATTGTAACTTAGGTTAGGATTTATTTTACATGTAATTTTGTCTTTATTTTAGCTAGGTAGTTATTAAATAGTTAATAACTATTTAATAACTATTGTACCTAGTTATAACAAATACAAATTTGCCTGTAAAATAAAAATAAACCCTAAGCTAGCCACAATGTAACTATTAGTTATATTGTAGCTAGCTTAGGGTTTATTTTATCGGTAAGTATTTAGTTTTAAATAGGATTATTTTATTTAATTATGTTAAATTTATTTTGTTTAATTTAAATTATATTTAAGTTGGGGGGGGGGTTAGGGTTATGTTTAGACTTAGGTTTAGGGGTTAATACCTTTAATATAGTAGTGGCGACGTTGGGGGTGGCAGATTAGAGGTTAATAAATGTAAGTAGGTGTCGGCGAAGATTAGGGGTTAATAAAATTTAACTCGTGTTTGCGAGGCGGAGTGCGGCGGTTTAGGGGTTAATACATTTATTAAAGTGGCGGCGATGTCTGGTCAGCAGATTAGGGGTTAAATAATTTTATTATAGTGTTTGTGATGTGAGGGGGGGGGCTCGGTTTAGGGGTTAATAGGTAGTTTATGGGTGTTAGTGTACTTTTTAGCACTTTAGTTAAGAGTTTTATGTTCCGGCGCGTTAGCCCATAAAACTCTTAAAGGGACACTGTACCCAAATTTTTTCTTTGCTTTTTTAGAGCATGCAATTTTAAGCATCTTTCTAATTTACTCCTATTGTCAAATTTGTTTTATTCACTTGGTATCTTTATTTGAAAAGCAAGAATTTAAGTTTAGATGCCGGCCCATTTTTAGTGAACAACCTGGGTTGTCCTTGCTGATTGGACAGCACCAATAAACAAGTGCTGACCATGGTTCTGAACCACAAATTGGCTGGCTCCTTAGCTTAGATGTCTTCTTTTTCAAATAAAGAAAGCAAGAGAACGAAGAAAAATTGATAATAGGAGTAAATTAGAAAGTTGCTTAAAATTGCTTGCTCTATATGAATCACAAAAGAAAAAATTTGGGTTCAGTGTCCCTTTAACTACTGACTTTTAAATGCGGTAGAAGTCTTGCCAGGAGAGGGTCTACCGCTCACTTCTTCCAAGACTCGTAATACCAGCGTTAGGCAAATCCCATTAAAAAAAGATAGGATACGCAATTGACGTAAAGGGGATTTGCGGTAGCCTCGAGTCGCGGAAGAAAAGTGAGCAGTAGACCCTTTCCTGCCTGACTCGTAATACCAGCGGATGTTAAAAAGCAGTGTTGGGACCTCTCAACGCTGCTTTTTAAGGCTAACGCCAAACTCGTAATCTAGGCGTAACAGTTTAGATTTACTATATTAAAAATACTGGCCCTAAAGCAGGAAATCAATGCAACAAAAGTCAGTGCACCTTTCATTACTGAGATTCAAACCTTTTATTTTCTTCAATACTTTGCATGTCCATCTTTATTTTTAATGACAGACTCAATCCTCCTTGGCATGGAGGGAACCAGTGTCGTACAAATTTCTAGAGAGATGTTCTGCCCTTCTTAAGAGATCATTTTTTTCAACTGCTCTTTACTGGAGGGGTTGTGTCGCTCTACCATTCTCTTTAAAATACCCCAAAGGTGTTCTGCTGGATTCAAGTCAGGTGACTTAATTGGTCAGGTCATAGGTTTCACGTGTTTCTCCTTTAGAAACTCCTTTGTGATTTTGGCAGTGTGCTTTGGATCGTTATAATGCTGGAATATTCGTCCTCTGCCAAACTTCTGGAGACTGGGAGTCATCGTGTGACCAGTATATTGCAGGCATTCATGGTGCCATCTATAAATGTCATCTCCCCAACACCTTTTGCAGTCATACAGCCCCATATAGTCACACTCCCACCTCCATGATTCATTGTTGGGACTTTGCATTTACTGTAATAATCCTGACCAGGTTCACACCAAACATGCTGCACCCCATCTGAGCCGAAAAAACAAAAATTTATGCTTGATAAATTTATTTCTTGACACAGTGAGTCCACGGATCATCAATTTCTGTTGGGGAATATCACTCCTGGCCAGCAGGAAGAGGCAAAGAGCACCACAGCAGAGCTGCTATATATGTCACTTCCCTTCCCACAAACCCCAGTCATTCGACGGAAAGGAAAGGAGAGAAAGGAAATAACACAAGGTGCAGAGGTGCCTGAAAAGAGCCTGTCTGAAAAAAACAGGGAGGGCCATGGACTCACCGTGTCAAGAAAGAAAGAAATTTATCAGGTAAGCATAATTTTTTTCTTTCTAATGACACGGTGAGTCCACGGATCATCAATTCCCAAGCTAGAGGGCACAGATGATACGGGAGGGCAAGACAGGTAACCCAAACAGAAGGCACCACTGCTTGCAGAACCTTTCTCCCAAAGGAAACATCAGCCAAGGTAAAAACATCAAATATAAAGATTTTAGAAAAAGTGTGCAAAGAAGTGCCAAGTCGCCGCTTTACAATCTGTTCTACAGAGGCATCATTCTTGAAGGCCCCAGAAGAAGACACCGCCCTAGTGGAGAGAGCTGTAAATATCTCAGGAGGCTGCTGTCCATCAGACTCATAAGCCCTACGAGAAAAAAAAATCTCAATCAGAGAGAAAGAAAAGTGGCAGCAGCTTTCTGGCCTTTACATATACCAGAAAAGCAACAAACAATTCAGAAGACTGACGAAAATCCTTTGTAGCCTGTGTTACGGTTACCCTTAGTCTCGCTGAGAGATGGACCGCTTAGTAGCCTGGATCCCTATTGCTAAAGAGGGGAGAAGCTGCTTTCCATAGTATTCTATATGAGTCTCGCAAATATAGAATAATCTCCCTTAGCTGCAGTACAGCTAGGATACCCTTCTGCCCACAAAAACGAGTCAACGCTGCGATTGAGGGTCAAAACAAGAACTCAGGACTGGGATGCCCAGCCTGCTTTTTTATTAAGGTTACATGCACACAGGGCACTCCCAGGGGGAGAGGGGGGGAAGCACAAAATCCCCCATCACACATTTAGATAGAGAGCACTGTCCTTTGACAGGCCACAATAGGATTACAGTACTTAAGATAACAAGTTTACAAGTTCATCTTATCAATTAGCAGTCTGGCTCCAGAGGTGATTAGACAATAGTTTCTAAAAGCTGAAAAAAAAGAGTTAACTCTTTATGAAATGAAACTTGTTACGGTTTTCTTGGAGCCCTTCTTAGGCGCTGGCTTGCTGGTTCAGGCATTGCTGCTGGGAAATAAGCTCTTCACAACAAAATAACTAATGCTTCTGTAACATTGCTCCCTTTCTGTGGAACACTCTGGCAGACACGGTCTGACCCCTTTTCGGGGCAGACTAAGGCTGTCCAGACCGCTGGTTATGCGGGGCTGAGGTCGGTTTGTCTGGACAACCCGTCGGCGTTGCCATTCTGTTTCCCAGGTCTGTAAGTAATGGTGAAATTGAAGGTTTGCAACGATAAGCTCCAACGTAATAGCCTGCCGTTATCTCCAGAGACCCGGTTCAGCCACACCAACGGGTTATGGTCGGTGACCAGAGTGAACTCCTGACCATATAAATAGGGAGTCAATTTCTTTAATGCCCACACCAAAGCCAAACACTCCTTTTCGACCGCTGCATAGCTGACTTCGCGGGGCAGGAGCTTCCGGCTGATGTAGGCAACTGGATGCTCCCCTCCATCTTCGCCTACTTGGCTGAGGACGGCTCCCAGCCCGAACATGGAAGCATCGGTATGGACGATAAAACGTTTGTTAAGGGCTGGGGCCGCCAAGACAGGAGCGTTAATTAGAGCATTTTTGAGAGCCTGGAAAGCCGTTTCACAGTGGGGAGACCACAGGACCTGTCGAGGTAAGTTCTTCTTGGTCAAGTCAGTCAGGGGTTTGGCAAGTGTGCTGTAGTCTGGTACGAACCGTCTATAGTACCCTGCCGTGCCCAGGAAGGCTAGGACCTGAGTCTTAGTGATGGGGGTGGGCCAATTGGCGACAGCTTCTATTTTGGCCGGCTCTGGTCGCTGCTTTCCACACCCCACCCGGTGACCCAGGTACTGTACCTCGGCCATCCCAAAGTGGCATTTTTCTGGCTTCAGAGTCAGGCCAGCAGCCCGGATCTGATCCAGAACCATTCCCACATGAGCTAAGTGGTCCTCCCAGGACTCACTGTGGATCGCTATGTCGTCCAGGTAGGCGCAAGCAAAACTCTGGAAGCCATCCAGGAGCCTATCCACCAAGCGCTGGAATGTAGCTGGGGCATTCTTCATCCCAAACGGCATTACCCTAAACTGATATAAGCCGAATGGGGTGACGAATGCCGACTTGGGGATAGCCTCTGGGGCCAGGGGAATCTGCCAGTAACCTTTGCAGAGGTCAATAGTGGTCAGGTAATTTCCCCTGGCTATACGATCGAGTAGCTCGTCTACCCTGGGCATAGGGTAAGCGTCCGTCACGGTATTTTCATTGAGCCTCCGATAGTCTACGCAGAACCGGGTGGTCCCATCTTTCTTGGGCACCAAGACAACTGGGGAGGCCCAGGGACTATCGGAGGGCTCAATTACCCTGAGCTGGAGCATCTCATCGATCTCCTTCTTCATTCCTGTCCTAACTGCTTCGGGGATTCGGTACGGAGCCTGGCGCAAGGGAGCTTGTCCCGGAGTATCTACCTGGTGGGTGGTTAAAGTAGTGTACCCTGGCTTCGGGGAGAAGGTGAGGTGTTTGGACTGGAGGAGTTGGTTGAGCTGCTCCCTTTCAGTGGGGCTAAGTCGGTCCCCTATCTGAACCTGCGCCACTATACCTGTGGGGAGGCTCTTTTCTAATAGGTCTGGAATGGGTAAACTGTCGGGGTCTTCCTGAGGGGAACAACATACGGCCGTCACGTTCTCTGGTCGCTCAAAATATTCCTTGAGCATGTTTACATGGAATGTCTTTCTAAGATTGTTGTCGTGGCAGCTAGCTATCACATAAGTGGTGTCTCCCCTTTTCTCTACGATCTGGTAGGGACCCTGCCAGGACGCCTGCAATTTGTCTGTCTTCACCGGCTTAAGTACTAACACCTTTTGTCCTATGGTGAAGATTCTCTTTCGGGCCCCCCGATCGTACCATACTTTCTGTCTTCTCTGGGCCAACTGGAGATTAGCCCGCACGGATTTGGCTAATTGCTCCATTCGGTCCCTGAGTTCCAGCACGTATGGCACAATTGGGACACCGTCAGCCTCCATCTCTCCCTCCCAGTGCTCCCGGATCAGGTTTAGGGGTCCCCGTACCTTTCTTCCGTAGAGCAACTCGAAGGGAGAGAACCCTGTCGTTTCCTGGGGCACCTCCCGATAAGCAAATAGGAGGTGCGGCAGGAAGCGTTCCCAGTCTCGGTATTCCTGAGTGAACGTCTTGAGCATTTGCTTGAGGGTCCCATTGAACCTCTCACACAGCCCGTTCGTCTGGGGGTGGTATGGGGAGCTTAGGAGGGACTTAATTTTGCAAACCTGCCAGAGTTGTTGGGTCAATTCAGCCGTAAATTGGGTGCCTCGGTCGGATAGGATTTCTTTTGGAAATCCTACCCGGGAGAACACCTGTACTAGTGCATTCGCTACCGTATCCGCTTGTATGTTGGATAGGGCGACAGCCTCTGGGTACCTGGTAGCGTAGTCCACTACGGTAAGAATGTATCGCTTACCGGAGGGACTAGGGGTAGCCAGTGGTCCCACTAGGTCAATAGCAACCCGGCTGAAGGGTTCCTCTACAATGGGCATATTTACTAGCTGGGCTTTAGGGTGATCGCCTCGCCTTCCTACTCGTTGACACACATCGCAGGTGTTACAGTAAGTTCTAACGTCAGCGTGCACCCCTGGCCAAAAGAACGTGTGAGTAATGCGGTGTAGGGTACGGGTAACGGCTAGGTGGCCTGCTAAGGGGATGTCGTGGCCTATTTTGAGGATTTCTTGACGGTATTTGTGGGGCACTACCAGCTGTCGCCTACGCTGTCCCCTTTTCTCTGTCCAGCGGTATAGTTTCCCTTTTTCCCATAAGAATGTTTCGTTATCTGCCCCGCCCCCTCCGGTCTCTGCTCGTTCCCGGTACTTTTGTAAGGTCGGGTCAGTCTTAGACTCTGCCTCGAAAGCATCTGGGGTGTCCCAGGGTATGGGGCCTAACCTGTCAGGCAAGGTCGGGGTAGGTCTTACCTGTGTCTCCCGCACTGGTGAAAGCTCTCGCTCCGTCCGGGCTTGGGCCCGTGTAGTCACTGGGTCCGCCTCGTTGTTGCATACTGGAGCATAGGCAGAAGTCATGGGGCCCAAATCGTTGCCCAGTAGTACTTCGGCAGGTAAATTATCCATTAGGCCCACGTTCACAGCCCCCTTTCCCGCTCCCCAATCAAGATGCACTTTAGCTGTTGGAATTTTGTACACATCCCCCCCCGCCACTCTAACGGCCACAGTCTGTCCGGATCGCTTGTGCTCTGGCACCAAATGACTCTGTACCAGCGTGATAGTAGCCCCTGTGTCTCGCAATCCCTCGGTAGATCGCCCCTCGAGCCATACCCTCTGCCGATGGTGCTGGCGGTTATCTGAGGCAGCATATACAGGGTCTGCCTCGTGAAGCGGCCCCACATATCCCTCCATAGGGGCCTCTTGGTTAACACAGAGGGCCCGGGCCGGACGATAGGACCCAGAGGGGTCATTGTAATTCCTGGGTGTCTGGTGCGTATTAAGGGGGCAGCTAGCCATGAAATGCCCTGGTTGCTTGCATCGGTGGCAAGTCGGTCTGGGACGCTCAGAGCTGTTATTGGGTGGTCCTGAGTGTCGGACGGGCCCTGTGGGCACCGGGGCTCGGAATTCAGCACGAGGGGGTGCACGGTAAACCTCTCTGGGTTCGACCCGTGCTGGAGCTCGGTAGTTCATGGGTTCGTGAAGACGGGAGTCATAATGTTCATCGGCCAATTTGGCTGCTTCTTCTAAGGTAGAAGGCCGCCTGTCTCGCAGCCATTCCTTCCCTTGCTGTTCCATGCCATTATAAAAATGTTCTAAGAGAAACAATTGTAAAATTTCCTCCCCAGTCACCGCTTTACTTCCGCTCAGCCAGTGATTTGCCGCTCTCCGCATTCGGTGCGCCCATTCCATATGGGTATCGTTAGGCTTCTTTTCCGTGCCCCGAAACTGTCGGCGATACGTGTCCGGAGTTACAGCGTACCGTCGCAAGAGTGTCTCCTTAACTAGCTCATACTGTGTCACTTCCTCAGCACCCAGAGTACGAAAGGCTTCCAGGGCTCGCCCGGATAGTTTCCCAGACAATATCGTGGGCCACTCTCTGTTGGGAATCTGGTGCAGGGCACATTGCCTTTCGAAGTCCGCCAAATATTCATCAATCCCTGTCTCGCTCTCTAGGAAGGGTCGAAATGCCGCATAGGGTATCTTGGGCCTCCCAGCATTTTCGACAGGGATGATTACCTGCGGGGCTTCAGCATTGCGGTGTGCGTTCGCTAGGTTGAGTTCGTGGGCTCGAGTCTCTCGTATATCCTCGTCCGCCTCCGCCATCAACTGCTGTACCAATTCCATGGAGGGGTTCGGCCCGTATAATGAGAGCCTTTCCCGAACAATCCTGGTTTTTTCGTCACTAATTGTGGTCGGTGTTTCCGCCATTGTGAAGCTCTGATCCAGTTCGGTCAATTCTGCGATCAGCTCTCTCCTCGGCCGGTTGCTGGCGTACCCCCCTCTGCTTTCAAGTAAATCCTTTAGGGTTGTACGCTTCAATTTTTCGTAAGCGCTCTCCATCCGTTCTGTACCTCTCCTAGGAAATCCAGGAAAATCCCGCCGCTGCCGCCAAATGTTACGGTTACCCTTAGTCTCGCTGAGAGATGGACCGCTTAGTAGCCTGGATCCCTATTGCTAAAGAGGGGAGAAGCTGCTTTCCATAGTATTCTATATGAGTCTCGCAAATATAGAATAATCTCCCTTAGCTGCAGTACAGCTAGGATACCCTTCTGCCCACAAAAACGAGTCAACGCTGCGATTGAGGGTCAAAACAAGAACTCAGGACTGGGATGCCCAGCCTGCTTTTTATTAAGGTTACATGCACACAGGGCACTCCCAGGGGGAGAGGGGGGGAAGCACAAAATCCCCCATCACACATTTAGATAGAGAGCACTGTCCTTTGACAGGCCACAATAGGATTACAGTACTTAAGATAACAAGTTTACAAGTTCATCTTATCAATTAGCAGTCTGGCTCCAGAGGTGATTAGACAATAGTTTCTAAAAGCTGAAAAAAAAGAGTTAACTCTTTATGAAATGAAACTTGTTACGGTTTTCTTGGAGCCCTTCTTAGGCGCTGGCTTGCTGGTTCAGGCATTGCTGCTGGGAAATAAGCTCTTCACAACAAAATAACTAATGCTTCTGTAACAGCCTGTAGATAAAATTTAAGGGCCCACACAACATCTACGTAGTGCAACAGACGTTCCTTATGAGAAGAAGGATCAGGACAGAGAGACAGAAAAACAAATTTTGGCCAAAACAACCTTAGGAAGAAAACCAAACTTGGTATGGAGAACTGCTTTATCTGAATGAAAGATATGAGATATGAATGAAAGAATGAGATAAGGGGAAATCACACTGCAAGCTAAGAGTTCAGAACTCTCTGAGCAGAAGAAATAGCAGTAAGAAACACAACTTTCCAAGATAAAGACTTAATATCTATGAAATGCATAGGCTCAAAACGGAGCCTGTTGAAAATACTTTAAGAACAGGGTTAAGGCTCCAAGGAGGAGCAACTGACTTAAACACAGGCCTGATTCTGACCAGGGCCTGTAAAAAAAAAAAAAGAAAAAAAAAGGATTGTACAACTGGCACGTCTGCCAGACGCTTGGCAGCAGAATGGATAGACCAGAAATCTGACCCTTGAGGGTACTAACAGATAACCCCTTCTCAAGGCCTTCTTGGAGAAAGGATAAGATCCTTGGGATCCTGCTATATCTTATAGTAAATATCTCTAGAGATATGCTACGAGCCTGAATCATGGTCTCAATGACCGATTCTGAAAACCCCACGCTTAGCTAAAATAAATCTTTCAATCTCCAAGCAGTCAGCTTCAGAGAAAAAAGTTATTTGGATGAAATTTCCACAGAGGTAGAGATGGCAGATCCACCTACCAGATCTTGCGAGGCCATGCAGGAGCTATTATTATAAACCAATGCTCTCTCCTACTTGATCTGAACGAAGACTTGCAGAAGGAGAACAAACCGAGGAAAAGGATAAGACAACCTGAAGTTCCAAGGAACTGCCAGAGTATCTATTAGAAAGGCTTGAGGATCTCTAGACCTCGACCGAACTAGGGAACTTGGTGATCTGATGAGACACCATCAGAACCAATTTTGGTAAGCCCCAATTGGTTGTTAACCTGAAGAACACTTCTGGATGGAGGACCCACTCCCCGGGATGGGAAATCTGTCTGCTCAAAACTCCGCTTCCCAGATGTCCACTCCAGAAAGGTGGATAGCAGTTAGACAGAACTGTGAGCACCCGCACACAGAAAAAAAAATCTGAAACAGTTCCTTCATGACTAAGGAACTCAGAGTGGCTCCCTGGAGGTTGATGTAAGCTACAGAGGATATATTGAAACAAGCAGCCGCGGCCAGATTTGAACCCGCAACCTTCTGCTTGCGAGCCCATTGCACTAACCGCTAGACCACACAGTGCTAACTAGGACCCAATAAACTGGGCTAAAAACAACTGAGGCCAAACCATCAGAGCATAGTAAATCACTCTCAACTCCAATGATGAAGGGGAGAGCAGACTTCACAAGGACTAAAGTCCCTATGCCTTCAACGAGTCCGAGACTCCTCCCTAGCCCAGCAGGCTGGTGTCCACGGTCACAAAACACCCAGGAAGGTCTCTGAAGCAAGTGTCCTGAGACCGAAGTTCCAAAGAACAAAAAAAACACCACGGGAAGAGACTCTTGTCAGCTGATCCAGACCTATTCTCTGAGACAATCCGTATAAACTCCATTCCACTGATTGAGCATGCACAACTGCAGAGCTCTCAAACAAAATTGAGCAAGGGATGATGTCCATGGAAACCACTATCAGACCAATTACCTCCATACACTGAACCACTGATGCCGAACAGTAGACTGAAGAGAGAGGCAAGAGGAAAGCTTTTGGCTTTTCTGTCCATCAGAAAGATCGATAGGGAATCAATTATACTCCCTAAGCAGACTACCAAGTAGCTGGGACAAGGGAGCTCTTTACCAGCTCCACTTCCAATCGTGGAACGAGAAAGACAAAAATCTCTGAATGAGATTTTGCTTGTAGAAAGATGGCATCTGAACCAATAGGTCATCCAGGCAGGCCGTCACTGCAAAACCCGGGACCGAATCGCGGCCCAGAAGAACGTTGAAAAAACTGTGGAAAAGCCATTGTTGAACCACAAACTGAAAAAGTTTGGTCAGAAAAGAAAGATTCAGAAAACTGAGATGATCCCTTTGAATGGGAACCTGAGGCTACGCATCCTTTAGGTCTAAGGTCATTATAAACTGACCCTCTTGCACCAAGGAAGAATGGAGCGAATAGTCTCCTTCTCGAAGGACGGTTGAGCAACTGTTTAGACATTTCAGGTCTAAAATAGGACGAAAAGTTCCCTCTTTTTTGGAACCACAAACAAAATGAAAAAGAAACTAAGCCCTGTTCCTAAACTGGAACAATCACTCCCAGAGAGGAAGATCCTGAACACATTTCAAGAACGCCTCTCCTCTTATCTGGGCTACAGATAATCTTGAGAGGTGGAACTTCCTGGGAGGAGCGAGTTGAATTCCAATTCGTAACCCTGGAATACTATATCTACAGCCCTTTTGGGATCTAGGACATTTCGTATCCAGGCAAGAGAAAAACTGAGATAGACTGCCCCCAACAGGATCTGATCCTACCCTACATGCTGAGAGTTAGCTGCAGGTTTCTTTAATTACTTCCCCCTGATCCAAGACTGACTGGGTATCCAAGAGGACTTGAACTACTCCTGCTTGGAAGACCAAGGGAAAGAACTTCTTGAAGTTACGAAGGAATGAAAAGAAGCAACAGAAATAAAAAATTGGCCTAACAGCCTTTCTGTGGAATCAGACCAGGCGTCGCACCGAAAGATGCCGCACTTGTCCATAAAGGCCGCCATCCTTAAAGAAGCATCTATCTTAACCAGAATAGAAAAGGCCCCTACTACTTTAAGTACCATGCACCATGATATTTAAAGGAGACAGCTTATTACAGACAGGAGATAGGGAACAGGAGTCCTTGACTTCTCCCATACCTGAGAAAATTCTCCTAGCACAGTCGAGAAAAGGAGAAATTTTTACAGATGAATCCTAGTATAAATACAATTTACTAGATTCCAGAGGATTGACAAACGACAGGAGAGTCGAAGTCTACCAAATAGCCAATCTCTCCTAAATAATAACTAAAGGTGTACAGGCTTGGATCTGAAGAGAACTACTTCAGCACCAGATGAAGGAATTATATGGTCCGAATCGGAGATTTAACCCTTGGATGCAACCGACTATCCTCATCAGAATATAAGGAGGGCAATATGTGTAGTAGCAAGCAGAGCAGAAACCTTACTATCCGATTCATTAATTTTCCTCTTGCAATTTCCCTTTAAGAGGAAAAGCAGATAATGCCACAGATACCAAGACACCTGGGCAGACAATTCTGCAAAAAAAATAACTCCTCCAGGAGGCTTGGGACAATTGAGGAGAAGCTGTGGCATTAGCCTAGACAGCATCATCCAAAGATACATGAGGCTAAAAAACAATTGGGAAATTACAAATACTGTATTAAAAGTATTTAAAATGACACTGTTACTTTAACATATATATAGGCTTTCTTTAAAATATAAAAATATATTTAGGAACAGATCTCTGATCTATTCTTTAGCAAAACAATTATTCATTGGATTATGATATTTCCTTGAATGAAGGAAATCTAACATAAACAAGGGATATGTATGTGGAACCTATGTAACATAGCATAAAATACAGCACAATCCCACTCCAAGTATAAGCAGGACGTTTTTTCCCCCTACTATGTGAATAAATATTCCACAAGCCTTGTTAATTAGAAATCAAGACTCTGTAAAACTAAAGTTTAAAAAGCCCAAACAGACTAACTCTATACAGGCTGTCGTTTGCATAATTACAGAGGAAGAGCCTGATTTGCGGAATCTATGAATGAAAATCTGCTATACTTTGCCTCACAGTACTATCATCTTTCAGGACCGTTCAGAATAGCAACGCCGCTCCGCTCTCTGTCCGAGAACGAGGCAGGGTCATCGAGACGAAGTTACAGTCCAAGAGGGCGCTTCTCCTACCTGAAAAGAAAGGAGGCGGGGTCATGAAGACGGCATGGAGATGAAGCGTGCAACATCGCGCTTCATCCTGCCGCACAAAAAACACTGAACTACAACATACAAATTTGTGCAGTATACAGTAAAAAAGTATAAAGATCATCGCTCCGCTTTAAATATTCCACAAGCCTTCTAAAAAAGTAGAATAGAATTACCCCAACTCAGTGATATTGTATTGTGCCTCTCGTAGGGCAAAGTGCGTTTAGACCTCCATATGCGCTCTCTCCTGACCTAGACCATCTCAGTCACTACCAGGAGGAGGCTGCCCAAGTCCAGAATAAAAAACAAACAAGAACTAAAAAACAGAATTTATGTTTACCTGATAAATTACTTTCTCCAACGGTGTGTCCGGTCCACGGCGTCATCCTTACTTGTGGGATATTCTCTTCCCCAACAGGAAATGGCAAAGAGCCCAGCAAAGCTGGTCACATGATCCCTCCTAGGCTCCGCCTACCCCAGTCATTCGACCGACGTTAAGGAGGAATATTTGCATAGGAGAAACCATATGGTACCGTGGTGACTGTAGTTAAAGAAAATAAATTATCAGACCTGATTAAAAAAACCAGGGCGGGCCGTGGACCGGACACACCGTTGGAGAAAGTAATTTATCAGGTAAACATAAATTCTGTTTTCTCCAACATAGGTGTGTCCGGTCCACGGCGTCATCCTTACTTGTGGGAACCAATACCAAAGCTTTAGGACACGGATGAAGGGAGGGAGCAAATCAGGTCACCTAAATGGAAGGCACCACGGCTTGCAAAACCTTTCTCCCAAAAATAGCCTCAGAAGAAGCAAAAGTATCAAACTTGTAAAATTTGGTAAAAGTGTGCAGTGAAGACCAAGTCGCTGCCTACATATCTGATCAACAGAAGCCTCGTTCTTGAAGGCCCATGTGGAAGCCACAGCCCTAGTGGAATGAGCTGTGATTCTTTCGGGAGGCTGCCGTCCGGCAGTCTCGTAAGCCAATCTGATGATGCTTTTAATCCAAAAAGAGAGAGAGGTAGAAGTTGCTTTTTGACCTCTCCTTTTACCGGAATAAACAACAAACAAGGAAGATGTTTGTCTAAAATCCTTTGTAGCATCTAAATAGAATTTTAGAGCGCGAACAACATCCAAATTGTGCAACAAACGTTCCTTCTTTGAAACTGGTTTCGGACACAGAGAAGGTACGATAATCTCCTGGTTAATGTTTTTGTTAGAAACAACTTTTGGAAGAAAACCAGGTTTAGTACGTAAAACCACCTTATCTGCATGGAACACCAGATAAGGAGGAGAACACTGCAGAGCAGATAATTCTGAAACTCTTCTGGCAGAAGAAATTGCAACTAAAAACAGAACTTTCCAAGATAATAACTTAATATCAACGGAATGCAAGGGTTCAAACGGAACCCCCTGAAGAACTGAAAGAACTAAATTGAGACTCCACGGAGGAGTCAAAGGTTTGTAAACAGGCTTAATTCTAACCAGAGCCTGAACAAAGGCTTGAACATCTGGCACAGCAGCCAGTTTTTTGTGAAGCAACACCGACAAGGCAGAAATCTGTCCCTTCAGGGAACTTGCAGATAATCCTTTTTCCAATCCTTCTTGAAGGAAGGATAGAATCCTAGGAATCTTAACCTTGTCCCAAGGGAATCCTTTAGATTCACACCAACAGATATATTTTTTCCAAATTTTGTGGTAAATCTTTCTAGTTACAGGCTTTCTGGCCTGAACAAGAGTATCGATAACAGAATCTGAGAACCCTCGCTTTGATAAAATCAAGCGTTCAATCTCCAAGCAGTCAGCTGGAGTGAAACCAGATTCGGATGTTCGAACGGACCCTGAACAAGAAGGTCTCGTCACAAAGGTAGCTTCCAAGGTGGAGCCGATGACATATTCACCAGATCTGCATACCAAGTCCTGCGTGGCCACGCAGGAGCTATCAAGATCACCGACGCCCTCTCCTGATTGATCCTGGCTACCAGCCTGGGGATGAGAGGAAACGGCGGGAACACATAAGCTAGTTTGAAGGTCCAAGGTGCTACTAGTGCATCCACTAGAGCCGCCTTGGGATCCCTGGATCTGGACCCGTAGCAAGGAACTTTGAAGTTCTGACGAGAGGCCATCAGATCCATGTCTGGAATGCCCCACAGCTGAGTGACTTGGGCAAAGATTTCCGGATGGAGTTCCCACTCCCCCGGATGCAATGTCTGACGACTCAGAAAATCCGCTTCCCAATTTTCCACTCCTGGGATGTGGATAGCAGACAGGTGGCAGGAGTGAGACTCCGCCCATAGAATGATTTTGGACACTTCTTCCATCGCTAGGGAACTCCTTGTTCCCCCCTGATGGTTGATGTACGCAACAGTTGTCATGTTGTCTGATTGAAACCGTATGAACTTGGCCCTCGCTAGCTGAGGCCAAGCCTTGAGAGCATTGAATATCGCTCTCAGTTCCAGAATATTTATCGGTAGAAGAGATTCTTCCCGAGACCAAAGACCCTGAGCTTTCAGGGATCCCCAGACCGCGCCCCAGCCCATCAGACTGGCGTCGGTCGTGACAATGACCCACTCTGGTCTGCGGAATGTCATCCCTTGTGACAGGTTGTCCAGGGACAGCCACCAACGGAGTGAGTCTCTGGTCCTCTGATTTACTTGTATCTTCGGAGACAAGTCTGTATAGTCCCCATTCCACTGACTGAGCATGCACAGTTGTAATGGTCTTAGATGAATGCGCGCAAAAGGAACTATGTCCATTGCCGCTACCATCAACCCGATCACTTCCATGCACTGAGCTATGGAAGGAAGAGGAACGGAATGAAGTATCCGACAAGAGTCTAGAAGTTTTGTTTTTCTGGCCTCTGTCAGAAAAATCCTCATTTCTAAGGAGTCTATTATTGTTCCCAAGAAGGGAACCCTTGTTGACGGGGATAGAGAACTCTTTTCCACGTTCACTTTCCATCCGTGAGATCTGAGAAAGGCCAGGACTATGTCCGTGTGAGCCTTTGCTTGAGGAAGGGACGACGCTTGAATCAGAATGTCGTCCAAGTAAGGTACTACAGCAATGCCCCTTGGTCTTAGCACAGCTAGAAGGGACCCTAGTACCTTTGTGAAAATCCTTGGAGCAGTGGCTAATCCGAAAGGAAGCGCCACGAACTGGTAATGTTTGTCCAGGAATGCGAACCTTAGGAACCGATGATGTTCCTTGTGGATAGGAATATGTAGATACGCATCCTTTAAATCCACCGTGGTCATGAATTGACCTTCCTGGATGGAAGGAAGAATAGTTCGAATGGTTTCCATCTTGAACGATGGAACCTTGAGAAACTTGTTTAAGATCTTGAGATCTAAGATTGGTCTGAACGTTCCCTCTTTTTTGGGAACTATGAACAGATTGGAGTAGAACCCCATCCCTTGTTCTCTTAATGGAACAGGATGAATCACTCCCATTTTTAACAGGTCTTCTACACAATGTAAGAATGCCTGTCTTTTTATGTGGTCTGAAGACAACTGAGACCTGTGGAACCTCCCCCTTGGGGGAAGTCCCTTGAATTCCAGAAGATAACCTTGGGAGACTATTTCTAGCGCCCAAGGATCCAGAACATCTCTTGCCCAAGCCTGAGCGAAGAGAGAGAGTCTGCCCCCCACCAGATCCGGTCCCGGATCGGGGGCCAACATTTCATGCTGTCTTGGTAGCAGTGGCAGGTTTCTTGGCCTGCTTTCCCTTGTTCCAGCCTTGCATTGGTCTCCAAGCTGGCTTGGCTTGAGAAGTATTACCCTCTTGCTTAGAGGACGTAGCACCTTGGGCTGGTCCGTTTCTACGAAAGGGACGAAAATTAGGTTTATTTTTTGCCTTGAAAGGCCGATCCTGAGGAAGGGCGTGGCCCTTACCCCCAGTGATATCAGAGATAATCTCTTTCAAGTCAGGGCCAAACAGCGTTTTCCCCTTGAAAGGAATGTTAAGTAGCTTGTTCTTGGAAGACGCATCAGCCGACCAAGATTTCAACCAAAGCGCTCTGCGCGCCACAATAGCAAACCCAGAATTCTTAGCCGCTAACCTAGCCAATTGCAAAGTGGCGTCTAGGGTGAAAGAATTAGCCAATTTGAGAGCATTGATTCTGTCCATAATCTCCTCAAAAGGAGGAGAATCACTATCGACCGCCTTTATCAGATCATCGAACCAGAAACATGCGGCTGTAGCGACAGGGACAATGCATGAAATTGGTTGTAGAAGGTAACCTTGCTGAACAAACATCTTTTTAAGCAAACCTTCTAATTTTTTATCCATAGGATCTTTGAAAGCACAACTATCCTCTATGGGTATAGTGGTGCGTTTGTTTAAAGTGGAAACCGCTCCCTCGACCTTGGGGACTGTCTGCCATAAGTCCTTTCTGGGGTCGACCATAGGAAACAATTTTTTAAATATGGGGGGAGGGACGAAAGGAATACCGGGCCTTTCCCATTCTTTATTAACCATGTCCGCCACCCGCTTGGGTATAGGAAAAGCTTCTGGGAGCCCCGGCACCTCTAGGAACTTGTCCATTTTACATAGTTTCTCTGGGATGACCAACTTGTCACAATCATCCAGAGTGGATAATACCTCCTTAAGCAGAATGCGGAGATGTTCCAACTTAAATTTAAATGCAATCACATCAGGTTCAGCCTGTTGAGAAATGTTCCCTGAATCAGTAATTTCTCCCTCAGACAAAACCTCCCTGGCCCCATCAGACTGGGTTAGGGGCCCTTCAGAAATATTAATATCAGCGTCGTCATGCTCTTCAGTATCTAAAACAGAGCAGCCGCGCTTACGCTGATAAGTGTTCATTTTGGCTAAAATGTTTTTGACAGAATTATCCATTACAGCCGTTAATTGTTGCATAGTAAGGAGTATTGGCGCGCTAGATGTACTAGGGGCCTCCTGAGTGGGCAAGACTCGTGTAGACGAAGGAGGGAATGATGCAGTACCATGCTTACTCCCCTCACTTGAGGAATCATCTTGGGCATCATTGTCATTATCACATAAATCACATTTATTTAAATGAATAGGAATTCTGGCTTCCCCACATTCAGAACACAGTCTATCTGGTAGTTCAGACATGTTAAACAGGCATAAACGTACAAAAAACGTTTTAAAATAAAACCGTTACTGTCACTTTAAATTTTAAACTGAACACACTTTATTACTGCAATTGCGAAATAACATGAAGGAATTGTTCAAAATTCACCAAATTTTCACCACAGTGTCTTAAAGCCTTAAAAGTATTGCACACCAAATTTGGAAGCTTTAACCCTTAAAATAACGGAACCGGAGCCGTTTTAAACTTTAACCCCTTTACAGTCCCTGGTATCTGCTTTGCTGAGACCCAACCAAGCCCAAAGGGGAATACGATACCAAATGACGCCTTCAGAAAGTCTTTTCTAAGTATCAGAGCTCCTCTCACATGCGACTGCATGCCATGCCTCTCAAAAACAAGTGCGCCACACCGGCGCGAAAATGAGGCTCTGCTTATGCTTTGGGAAAGCCCCTAAAGAATAAGGTGTCTAATACAGTGCCTGCCGATATTATTATATCAAAATACCCAGATAAAATGATTCCTCAAGGCTAAATATGTGTTAATAATGAATCGATTTAGCCCAGAAAAAGTCTACAGTCTTAATAAGCCCTTGTGAAGCCCTTATTTACGATCGTAATAAACATGGCTTACCGGATCCCATAGGGAAAATGACAGCTTCCAGCATTACATCGTCTTGTTAGAATGTGTCATACCTCAAGCAGCAAGAGACTGCACACTGTTCCCCCAACTGAAGTTAATTGCTCTCAACAGTCCTGTGTGGAACAGCCATGGATTTTAGTGACGGTTGCTAAAATCATTTTCCTCATACAAACAGAAATCTTCATCTCTTTTCTGTTTCAGAGTAAATAGTACATACCAGCACTATTTCAAAATAACAAACTCTTGATTGAATAATAAAAACTACAGTTAAACACTAAAAAACTCTAAGCCATCTCCGTGGAGATGTTGCCTGTACAACGGCAAAGAGAATGACTGGGGTAGGCGGAGCCTAGGAGGGATCATGTGACCAGCTTTGCTGGGCTCTTTGCCATTTCCTGTTGGGGAAGAGAATATCCCACAAGTAAGGATGACGCCGTGGACCGGACACACCTATGTTGGAGAAATAGATCTAAGCCCCAGGGTGGTTAACCCCTTTCTTGCTATGAAGGAGATTAACCCCTAAGTCTCATGACTAATGGGCCTGCACACTGCCCTAAGTATCCATAAGGATTTGTCCCACTAAAAGCAGAGGGTCCTTAACCCCAACAGTGCCAACCTTCTAGCCCCAGAAGAACAAAGGCACTTACCTGCATTCTAGCCGTCTGGCAGTCAGGCGACTCACAAAGCATGAGAGGATGCCACTCCTCACAGGGACCTGTGTAAAGAGAAAAACAGAGTAAATCTACTCAGGCTTTCAATACCAGGGCAGCAACATGTTTGGAACTTGTTAAGTGGGCTTTGATACGTTTTCCTAACTGCTTTAAAGCTACCACAGCCCTGCTGAAGAGACTAACGTGGAGTAGAGCTATACCCAAATTGTGATGTAAGATCAGAGCAATCCTGCCCTGGCATCAAAATAAAAAAAATCTTGATAGAAGAATCTTAATCAGGACACCTAATGAATTCACCTCCTCCTTGTACTAGAGGCAAAGAGAATGACTGGGGTATGTGGGAAGGGAAGTGATACTTAAAGGGACATGCAACCCAAAAAAACAGAATTTATGTTTACCTGATAAATTACTTTCTCCAACGGTGTGTCCGGTCCACGGCGTCATCCTTACTTGTGGGATATTCTCTTCCCCAACAGGAAATGGCAAAGAGCCCAGCAAAGCTGGTCACATGATCCCTCCTAGGCTCCGCCTTCCCCAGTCATTCGACCGACGTAAAGGAGGAATATTTGCATAGGAGAAACCATATGATACCGTGGTGACTGTAGTTAAAGAAAATAAAATATCAGACCTGATTAAAAAACCAGGGCGGGCCGTGGACCGGACACACCGTTGGAGAAAGTAATTTATCAGGTAAACATAAATTCTGTTTTCTCCAACATAGGTGTGTCCGGTCCACGGCGTCATCCTTACTTGTGGGAACCAATACCAAAGCTTTAGGACACGGATGAAGGGAGGGAGCAAATCAGGTCACCTAGATGGAAGGCACCACGGCTTGCAAAACCTTTCTCCCAAAAATAGCCTCAGAAGAAGCAAAAGTATCAAACTTGTAAAATTTAGTAAAAGTGTGCAGTGAAGACCAAGTCGCTGCCTTACATATCTGATCAACAGAAGCCTCGTTCTTGAAGGCCCATGTGGAAGCCACAGCCCTAGTGGAATGAGCTGTGATTCTTTCAGGAGGCTGCCGTCCGGCAGTCTCATAAGCCAATCTGATGATGCTTTTAATCCAAAAAGAGAGAGAGGTAGAAGTTGCTTTTTGACCTCTCCTTTTACCAGAATAAACAACAAACAAGGAAGATGTTTGTCTAAAATCCTTTGTAGCATCTAAATAGAATTTTAGAGCACGAACAACATCCAAATTGTGCAACAAACGTTCCTTCTTTGAAACTGGATTCGGACACAAAGAAGGCACGACTATCTCCTGGTTAATATTTTTGTTAGAAACAACTTTCGGAAGAAAACCAGGTTTAGTACGTAAAACCACCTTATCTGCATGGAACACCAGATAAGGAGGAGAACACTGCAGAGCAGATAATTCTGAAACTCTTCTAGCAGAAGAAATATCAACGGAATGTAAGGGTTCAAACGGAACCCCCTGAAGAACTGAAAGAACTAAATTGAGACTCCAAGGAGGAGTCAAAGATTTGTAAACAGGCTTGATTCTAACCAGAGCCTGAACAAAGGCTTGAACATCTGGCACAGCTGCCAGCTTTTTGTGAAGTAACACAGACAAGGCAGAAATCTGTCCCTTCAAGGAACTTGCAGATAATCCTTTCTCCAAACCTTCTTGAAGAAAGGATAGAATCTTAGGAATTTTTACCTTGTCCCAAGGGAATCCTTTAGATTCACACCAACAGATATATTTTTTCCATATTTTGTGGTAAATTTTTCTAGTTACAGGCTTTCTGGCCTGAACAAGAGTATCAATGACAGAATCTGAGAACCCTCGCTTTGATAAGATCAAGCGTTCAATCTCCAAGCAGTCAGTTGGAGTGAGACCAGATTCGGATGTTCGAACGGACCTTGAACAAGAAGGTCTCGTCTCAAAGGTAGCTTCCATGGTGGAGCCGATGACATATTCACCAGGTCTGCATACCAAGTCCTGCGTGGCCACGCAGGAGCTATCAAGATCACCGATGCCCTCTCCTGATTGATCCTGGCTACCAGCCTGGGGATGAGAGGAAACGGCGGGAATACATAAGCTAGTTTGAAGGTCCAAGGTGCTACTAGTGCATCTACTAGAGTCGCCTTGGGATCCCTGGATCTGGACCCGTAGCAAGGAACCTTGAAGTTCTGACGAGAGGCCATCAGATCCATGTCTGGAATGCCCCACAATTGAGTAATTTGGGCAAAGATTTCCGGATGGAGTTCCCACTCCCCCGGATGAAAAGTCTGACGACTCAGAAAATCCGCTTCCCAATTTTCCACTCCTGGGATGTGGATTGCAGACAAGTGGCAGGAGTGAGTCTCCGCCCATTGAATGATTTTGGTCACTTCTTCCATCGCCAGGGAACTCCTTGTTCCCCCCTGATGGTTGATGTACGCAACAGTCGTCATGTTGTCTGATTGAAACCGTATGAACTTGGCCTTTGCTAGCTGAGGCCAAGCCCTGAGAGCATTGAATATCGCTCTCAGTTCCAGAATATTTATCGGAAGAAGAGATTCTTCCCGAGACCAAAGACCCTGAGCTTTCAGGGGTCCCCAGACCGCGCCCCAGCCCACCAGACTGGCGTCGGTCGTGACAATGACCCACTCTGGTCTGCGGAAGCTCATCCCCTGTGACGGGTTGTCCAGGGACAGCCACCAACGGAGTGAATCTCTGGTCCTCTGATCTACTTGTATCGTCGGAGACAAGTCTGTATAGTCCCCATTCCACTGACTGAGCATGCACAGTTGTAATGGTCTTAGATGAATTCGCGCAAAAGGAACTATGTCCATTGCCGCTACCATCAAACCTATTACTTCCATGCACTGCGCTATGGAAGGAAGAGGAACAGAATGAAGTATTTGACAAGAGTTTAGAAGTTTAGATTTTCTGGCCTCTGTCAGAAAAATCCTCATTTCTAAGGAGTCTATTATTGTTCCCAAGAAGGGAACCCTTGTTGACGGAGATAGAGAACTTTTTTCTACGTTCACTTTCCACCCGTGAGATCTGAGAAAGGCCAGGACAATGTCCGTGTGAGCCTTTGCTTGAGGAAGGGACGACGCTTGAATCAGAATGTCGTCCAAGTAAGGTACTACTGCAATGCCCCTTGGTCTTAGAACCGCTAGAAGGGACCCTAGTACCTTTGTGAAAATCCTTGGAGCAGTGGCTAATCCAAACGGAAGTGCCACAAACTGGTAATGCTTGTCCAGGAATGCGAACCTTAGGAACCGATGATGTTCCTTGTGGATAGGAATATGTAGATACGCATCCTTTAAATCCACCGTGGTCATGAATTGACCTTCCTGGATGGAAGGAAGAATTGTTCGAATGGTTTCCATTTTGAACGATGGAACCTTGAGAAACTTGTTTAGGATCTTGAGATCTAAGATTGGTCTGAATGTTCCCTCTTTTTTGGGAACTACGAACAGATTGGAGTAGAACCCCATCCCTTGTTCTCTTAATGGAACAGGATGAATCACTCCCATTTTTAACAGGTCTTCTACACAATGTAAGAATGCCTGTCTTTTCATGTGGTCTGAAGACAATTGAGACCTGTGGAACCTCCCCCTTGGGGGAGGCCCCTTGAATTCCAGAAGATAACCTTGGGAGACTATTTCTAGTGCCCAAGGATCCAGAACATCTCTTGCCCAAGCCTGAGCGAAGAGAGAAAGTCTGCTCCCCACCAGATCCGGTCCCGGATCGGGGGCCAACATTTCATGCTGTCTTGGTAGCAGTGGCAGGCTTCTTGGCCTGCTTTCCCTTGTTCCAGCCTTGCATTGGTCTCCAGGCTGGCTTGGCTTGAGAAGAATTACCCTCTTGCTTAGAGGACGTAGCACTTGGGGCTGGTCTGTTTCTACGAAAGGGACGAAAATTAGGTTTATTTTTGGCCTTGAAAGACCTATCCTGAGGAAGGGCGTGGCCCTTACCCCCAGTGATATCAGAGATAATCTCTTTCAAGTCAGGGCCAAACAGCGTTTTCCCCTTGAAAGGAATGTTAAGCAATTTGTTCTTGGAAGACGCATCCGCTGACCAAGATTTCAACCAAAGCGCTCTGCGCGCCACAATAGCAAACCCAGAATTTTTCGCCGCTAACCTAGCCAATTGCAAAATGGCATCTAGGGTGAAAGAATTAGCCAATTTGAGAGCACGGATTCTGTCCATAATCTCCTCATAAGGAGGAGAATCACTATCGATCGCCTTTTCTAGCTCATCGAACCAGAAACACGCGGCTGTAGGGACAGGGACAATGCATGAAATTGGTTGTAGAAGGTAACCTTGCTGAACAAACATCTTTTTAAGCAAACCTTCTAATTTTTTATCCATAGGATCTTTGAAAGCACAACTATCTTCTATGGGTATAGTGGTGCGTTTGTTTAAAGTAGAAACCGCCCCCTCGACCTTGGGGACTGTCTGCCATAAGTCCTTTCTGGGGTCGACCATGGGAAACAATTTTTTAAATATGGGGGGAGGGACGAAAGGTATACCGGGCCTTTCCCATTCTTTATTTACAATGTCCGCCACCCGCTTGGGTATAGGAAAAGCTTCTGGGGGCCCCGGGACCTCTAGGAACTTGTCCATTTTACATAGTTTCTCTGGGATGATCAAATTCTCACAATCATCCAGAGTGGATAACACCTCCTTAAGCAGAGCGCGGAGATGTTCCAACTTAAATTTAAATGTAATCACATCGGGTTCAGCTTGTTGAGAAATTTTCCCTGAATCTGAAATTTCTCCCTCAGACAAAACCTCCCTGGCCCCCTCAGACTGGTGTAGGGGCATATCAGAACCATTATCCTCAGCGTCCTCATGCTCTTCAGTATCTAAAACAGAGCAGTCGCGCTTACGCTGATAAGTGGGCATTTTGGCTAAAATGTTTTTGATAGAATTATCCATTACAGCCGTTAATTGTTGCATAGTAAGGAGTATTGGCGCGCTAGATGTACTAGGGGCCTCCTGAGTGGGCAAGACTGGTGTAGACGAAGGAGGGAATGATGCAGTACCATGCTTACTCCCCTCACTTGAGGAATCATCTTGGGCATCATTTTCAGTGTCACATAAATCACATCTATTTAAATGAGAAGGAACCTTGGCTTCCCCACATTCAGAACACAGTCTATCTGGTAGTTCAGACATGTTAAACAGGCATAAACTTGATAACAAAGTACAAAAAACGTTTTAAAATAAAACCGTTACTGTCACTTTAAATTTTAAACTGAACACACTTTATTACTGCAATTGCGAAAAAGTATGAAGGAATTGTTCAAAATTCACCAAAATTTCACCACAGTGTCTTAAAGCCTTAAAAGTATTGCACACCAAATTTGGAAGCTTTAACCCTTAAAATAACGGAACCGGAGCCGTTTTTTATCTTTAACCCCTTTACAGTCCCTGGTATCTGCTTTGCTGAGACCCAACCAAGCCCAAAGGGGAATACGATACCAAATGACGCCTTCAGAAAGTCTTTTTTATGTATCAGAGCTCCTCACACATGCGACTGCATG
This sequence comes from Bombina bombina, assembly GCF_027579735.1. Lineage (NCBI taxonomy): Eukaryota > Metazoa > Chordata > Amphibia > Anura > Bombinatoridae > Bombina > Bombina bombina. The sequence goes on from NC_069501.1 coordinate 1,273,779,913, forward strand.
TCATGCTTCTCAAAAACAAGTGCGCAATACCGGCGCGAAAATGAGGCTCTGCCTATGATTAGGGAAAGCCCCTAGAGAATAAGGTGTCTAAAACAGTGCCTGCCGATATTATTTTACAAAAATACCCATATTAAATGATTCCTCAAGGCTAAATATGTTATATATGAATCGATTTAGCCCAGAAAATGTCTACAGTCTTAACAAGCCCTTGTGAAGCCCTTATTTACTCTGTAATAAAAATGGCTTACCGGATCCCATAGGGAAAATGACAGCTTCCAGCATTACATCGTCTTGTTAGAATGTGTCATACCTCAAGCAGCAAAAGTCTGCTCACTGTTCCCCCAACTGAAGTTAATTCCTCTCAACAGTCCTGTGTGGAACAGCCATCGATTTTAGTAACGGTTGCTAAAATCATTTTCCTCTTACAAACAGAAATCTTCATCTCTTTTCTGTTTCAGAGTAAATAGTACATACCAGCACTATTTTAAAATAACAAACTCTTGATTGAATAATAAAAACTACAGTTAAACACTAAAAAACTCTAAGCCATCTCCGTGGAGATGTTGCCTGTACAACGGCAAAGAGAATGACTGGGGAAGGCGGAGCCTAGGAGGGATCATGTGACCAGCTTTGCTGGGCTCTTTGCCATTTCCTGTTGGGGAAGAGAATATCCCACAAGTAAGGATGACGCCGTGGACCGGACACACCTATGTTGGAGAAATTTCTCTCATGATTCAGATAGAGAATATAATTTTAAAGAACTTTCTAATTTACTTCTATTACCTAATTTGTTTAATTAGCTTGGTATCATTTGTTGAAGGAGCAGCAATGCACTACTGGTTTCTAACTGAACTCATGGGTGAGCCAATCACAATCGATATAGATATATAGATAGATTATATAGATATATATATATATATTGATTCAAAGAGAGCACTCTCACTTCCAAAGTTTTAAATGCCAGGGTGCTAGCAGATATGTATATAAATGAAGGAAAGCACTCTCTGGTCTTTTAGTGAATATTTAATAAATCAAGCGTGACGTTTCGGGAACACACTCCCCTTCCTCAGACAAACAAAAACTGCATTCAACTGAAAATGTAAACAAAATAAGCCCCTCCCCTAGTGAAAAAATTGCGCCAAAAACAGTTGTCATGGTGATCCTCAATAAACAAGTACTGACTAACTAGAGCCTAGTGCACAGTGCAATAACAGAAGAGCTCTATATAAACATAAAAATACCCAACATATTACAGGGAGCATTTCATGTGAAAAATTACATGTGAAAAATACATTCATTCTCATAATGTTCTGTATTGTAATGGCATCACACAATAATATTATCTCAAAATCATGATACATATACATCTATCCCACATCTGTCCCCTAACACCCTGGTTGAGGTGAACTTTGTACATAATGTAATTAGTGCAGTGTCTAGTGATTCATAGTGTTTATGTCTAACAACCTAGATGGACAAAAGATAACAAAACATCTGAGGATCGTAGTTGAGCTAAACCATACAGTCATAATCAAAGTTCACAGAAACATCATATTACCTCCAGTATACGTATATACCATTTTACTAAGGATAGTTCAAACTCTATCATTCTAATTCCATATTTAAATATCTGTTCCAGTATATTCCAGTTGCGATGAAGCACTAAGTTGTAGAGGGGGACACGCTCCTCACGGCCATGCCGTGACGTAAACAGTAAGCGCCATGCCTCACTAGGTTATTAGTTGCCATATCAACAAATGGCGTCATTTTAGGAGGAGGACAGCCACTGCGGCTCTGATTTTTGGCACTGGGTATCAATCTATACCTCCTGATTACTGCTGCAAATGCGTTTTGACTGATGTTTAGTTGGTTACCAATCTTCCTGTATCCTTTTCCATCTTTGTGAAGTTTCACAATCAGATTTTTCAATTCCTGGCAATTCTTTTCCATGTGGAGACATAATAGGAAATACTCTACTTGTCAACTTAAATATCAAATTATTCAAAATAGTATCACCTCTCAATAATTGTTTTATTTCTAAGTGAAACTGCCCAGGGGTGTACTCACTTCTGTTGTATACCGTATGTGTATATAAACAAAATAGATGTAGAACAGCACTAAATGGAATGGAGTGCCCGTGCAGACCGGTGAACTGCCTATTCACCCAATAGTAATCCAAAACAAAGAGGGTGTCCACAGCTCTCCAATGATAAAACAAATCGTTATTAGGACATATAAGATAGCGACGTTTCGAGGTTAACACCTCTTAATCATGCATAGGCAAACACTCTACTGAGCAAACTTTTATACCTGTTATTTTGGCACCACAAGGCCCATAATCCTGGAAAGGTGTAACAATAGCGACACCTACTGGTGAACATTTATATTACAGTGAACAACAATTCATATATATACATACATTTAAAATCAATTGATGGCAAGACAAATATTTATATACCATTATGTAAAAGGATAGTAAATTTCTCAATTTTAATATATTCCTTATCTTACATTTTATATTATATACAATCAATAGGTTAGATGCTAGCAATAAAGATGGATTATTAAAATGCTACCTATTTAATGAAAAAAAAAAAAATTCTCAATAAAGTGGCTAGACACAGGGGCTTCTTTATTTTTACATCGTATATTAGAGCGATGCTGGCTCATTCTATCCTTTACCTTGCGGTAAAGAAGCCCCTGTGACTAGCCACTTTATTGAGAAAGGCCATAATATCAGCCAAATGAGATGGCAGGTTATTGACCATATAAAAGTACAAAGAAATGGCCAGGATAGAGAAAAACTATTAAAACAAAAAGAATCCTGGTGGATTTATACGTTAGACACCATGATCCCTAGGGGTCTTAACAGAGAATTGGATATGTCTGTCTATCTATAATATTGCCTCATAATTGTAAAAGCATCCAACCAATGAATTATATATATTTTCTGCTTCCCCTATTCATTTTCATTAATGAATATTTCTTAAAAAACATAATTTATGTAAGAACTTACCTGATAAATTCATTTCTTTCATATTAACAAGAGTCCATGAGCTAGTGACGTATGGGATATACATTCCTACCAGGAGGGGCAAAGTTTCCCAAACCTTAAAATGCCTATAAATACACCCCTCACCACACCCACAAATCAGTTTAACGAATAGCCAAGAAGTGGGGTGATAAGAAAAAGTGCGAAGCATATAAAATAAGGAATTGGAATAATTGTGCTTTATACAAAAAAATCATAACCACCACAAAAAAGGGTGGGCCTCATGGACTCTTGTTAATATGAAAGAAATGAATTTATCAGGTAAGTTCTTACATAAATTATGTTTTCTTTCATGTAATTAACAAGAGTCCATGAGCTAGTGACGTATGGGATAATGACTACCCAAGATGTGGATCTTTCCACACAAGAGTCACTAGAGAGGGAGGGATAAAATAAAGACAGCCAATTCCTGCTGAAAATAATCCACACCCAAAATAAAGTTTAACAAAAAACATAAGCAGAAGATTCAAACTGAAACCGCTGCCTGAAGAACTTTTCTACCAAAAACTTCTTCAGAAGAAGAAAATACATCAAAATGGTAGAATTTAGTAAAAGTATGCAAAGAAGACCAAGTTGCTGCTTTGCAGATCTGGTCAACCGAAGCTTCATTCCTAAACGCCCAGGAAGTAGATACTGACCTAGTAGAATGAGCTGTAATTCTTTGAGGCGGAGTTTTACCCGACTCAACATAGGCAAGATAAATTAAAGATTTCAACCAAGATGCCAAAGAAATGGCAGAAGCTTTCTGGCCTTTCCTAGAACCGGAAAAGATAACAAATAGACTAGAAGTCTTACGGAAAGATTTCGTAGCTTCAACATAATATTTCAAAGCTCTAACAACATCCAAAGAATGCAATGATTTCTCCTTAGAATTCTTAGGATTAGGACATAATGAAGGAACCACAATTTCTCTACTAATGTTGTTGGAATTCACAACTTTAGGTAAAAATTCAAAAGAAGTTCGCAACACCGCCTTATCCTGATGAAAAATCAGAAAAGGAGACTCACACGAAAGAGCAGATAAATCAGAAACTCTTCTAGCAGAAGAGATGGCCAAAAGGAACAAAACTTTCCAAGAAAGTAATTTAATGTCCAATGAATGCATAGGTTCAAACGGAGGAGCTTGAAGAGCTCCCAGAACCAAATTCAAACTCCAAGGAGGAGAAATTGACTTAATGACAGGTTTTATACGAACCAAAGCTTGTACAAAACAATGAATATCAGGAAGAATAGCAATCTTTCTGTGAAAAAGAACAGAAAGAGCAGAGATTTGTCCTTTCAAAGAACTTGCGGACAAACCCTTATCCAAACCATCCTGAAGAAATTGTAAAATTCTCGGTATTCTAAAAGAATGCCAAGAAAAATGATGAGAAAGACACCAAGAAATATAAGTCTTCCAGACTCTATAATATATCTCTCGAGATACAGATTTACGAGCCTGTAACATAGTATTAATCACGGAGTCAGAGAAACCTCTATGACCAAGAATCAAGCGTTCAATCTCCATACCTTTAAATTTAAGGATTTCAGATCCGGATGGAAAAAAGGACCTTGTGACAGAAGGTCTGGTCTTAACGGAAGAGTCCATGGCTGGCAAGATGCCATCCGGACAAGATCCGCATACCAAAACCTGTGAGGCCATGCCGGAGCTATTAGCAGAACAAACGAGCATTCCCTCAGAATCTTGGAGATTACTCTTGGAAGAAGAACTAGAGGCGGAAAGATATAGGCAGGATGATACTTCCAAGGAAGTGATAATGCATCCACTGCCTCCGCCTGAGGATCCCGGGATCTGGACAGATACCTGGGAAGTTTCTTGTTTAGATGAGAGGCCATCAGATCTATCTCTGGGAGCCCCCACAATTGAACAATCTGAAGAAATACCTCTGGGTGAAGAGACCATTCGCCCGGATGCAACGTTTGGCGACTGAGATAATCCGCTTCCCAATTGTCTACACCTGGGATATGAACCGCAGAGATTAGACAGGAGCTGGATTCCGCCCAAACCAAAATTCGAGATACTTCTTTCATAGCAAGAGGACTGTGAGTCCCTCCTTGATGATTGATGTATGCCACAGTTGTGACATTGTCTGTCTGAAAACAAATGAACGATTCTCTCTTCAGAAGAGGCCAAAACTGAAGAGCTCTGAAAATTGCACGGAGTTCCAAAATATTGATCGGTAATCTCACCTCCTGAGATTCCCAAACTCCTTGTGCCGTCAGAGATCCCCACACAGCTCCCCAACCTGTGAGACTTGCATCTGTTGAAATTACAGTCCAGGTCGGAAGAACAAAAGAAGCCCCCTGAATTAAACGATGGTGATCTGTCCACCACGTTAGAGAGTGTCGAACAATCGGTTTTAAAGATATTAATTGAGATATCTTCGTGTAATCCCTGCACCATTGGTTCAGCATACAGAGCTGAAGAGGTCGCATGTGAAAACGAGCAAAGGGGATCGCGTCCGATGCAGCAGTCATAAGACCTAGAATTTCCATGCATAAGGCTACCGAAGGGAATGATTGTGACTGAAGGTTTCGACAAGCTGTAATCAATTTTAGACGTCTCTTGTCTGTTAAAGACAGAGTCATGGACACTGAATCTATCTGGAAACCCAGAAAGGTTACCCTTGTTTGAGGAATCAAAGAACTTTTTGGTAAATTGATCCTCCAACCAAGATCTTGAAGAAACAACACAAGTCGATTCGTATGAGACTCTGCTAAATGTAAAGACGGAGCAAGTACCAAGATATCGTCCAAATAAGGAAATACCACAATAAATAATTTGTTTCCCTGGAAAGAAATGGAAAGTAGAGTTGATTTAGAAGCCATATCAGCATTCCAAGTCTTAAGCCATAAAGCTCTTCTGGCTAAGATAGCCAGAGACATAAATCTAACATCAACTCTAATAATATCAAAAATGGCATCACAGATGAAATTATTAGCATGCTGGAGAAGAATAATAATATCATGAGAATCACGATTTGTTACTTGTTGCGCTAGAGTTTCTCCAACATAGGTGTGTCCGGTCCACGGCGTCATCCTTACTTGTGGGATATTCTCCTCCCCAACAGGAAATGGCAAAGAGCCCAGCAAAGCTGGTCACATGATCCCTCCTAGGCTCCGCCTACCCCAGTCATTCTCTTTGCCGTTGTACAGGCAACATCTCCACGGAGATGGCTTAGAGTTTTTTAGTGTTTAACTGTAGTTTTTATTATTCAATCAAGAGTTTGTTATTTTGAAATAGTGCTGGTATGTACTATTTACTCAGAAACAGAAAAGAGATGAAGATTTCTGTTTGTATGAGGAAAATGATTTTAGCAACCGTAACTAAAATCCATGGCTGTTCCACACAGGACTGTTGAGAGCAATTAACTTCAGTTGGGGGAACAGTATGCAGTCTCTAGCTGCTTGAGGTATGACACATTCTAACAAGACGATGTAATGCTGGAAGCTGTCATTTTCCCTATGGGATCCGGTAAGCCATGTTTATTACGATCGTAAATAAGGGCTTCACAAGGGCTTATTAAGACTGTAGACTTTGTTTGGGCTAAATCGATTCATTATTAACACATATTTAGCCTTGAGGAATCATTTTATCTGGGTATTTTGATATAATAATATCGGCAGGCACTGTATTAGACACCTTATAACTTAGGGGCTTTCCCAAAGCATAAGCAGAGCCTCATTTTCGCGCCGGTGTGGCGCACTTGTTTTTGAGAGGCATGGCATGCAGTCGCATGTGAGAGGAGCTCTGACACTTAGAAAAGACTTTCTGAAGGCGTCATTTGGTATCGTATTCCCCTTTGGGCTTGGTTGGGTCTCAGCAAAGCAGATACCAGGGACTGTAAAGGGGTTAAAGTTTAAAACGGCTCCGGTTCCGTTATTTTAAGGGTTAAAGCTTCCAAATTTGGTGTGCAATACTTTTAAGGCTTTAAGACACTGTGGTGAAAATTTGGTGAATTTTGCACAATTCCTTCATGTTTTTTCGCAATTGCAGTAATAAAGTGTGTTCAGTTTAAAATTTAAAGTGACAGTAACGGTTTTATTTTAAAACGTTTTTGTACTTTGTTATCAAGTTTATGCCTGTTTAACATGTCTGAACTACCAGATAGACTGTGTTCTGAATGTGGGGAAGCCAGAATTCCTATTCATTTAAATAAATGTGATTTATGTGATAATGACAATGATGCCCAAGATGATTCCTCAAGTGAGGGGAGTAAGCATGGTACTGCATCATTCCCTCCTTCGTCTACACGAGTCTTGCCCACTCAGGAGGCCCCTAGTACATCTAGCGCGCCAATACTCCTTACTATGCAACAATTAACGGCTGTAATGGATAATTCTGTCAAAAACATTTTAGCCCAAATGAACACTTGTCAGCGTAAGCGCGGCTGCTCTGTTTTAGATACTGAAGAGCATGGCAACGCTGATACTAATATCTCTGAAGGGCCCCTAACCCAGTCTGATGGGGCCAGGGAAGTTTTGTCTGAGGGAGAAATTACTGATTCGGGAACATTTCTCAACAGGCTGAACCTGATGTGATTGCATTTAAATTTAAGTTGGAACATCTCCGCATTCTGCTTAAGGAGGTATTATCCACTCTGGATGATTGTGACAAGTTGGTCATCCCAGAGAAACTATGTAAAATGGACAAGTTCCTAGAGGTGCCGGGGCTCCCAGAAGCTTTTCCTATACCCAAGCGGGTGGCGGACATTGTTAATAAAGAATGGGAAAGGCCCGGTATTCCTTTCGTTCCTCCCCCCATATTTAAAAAATTATTTCCTTTGGTCGACCCTAGAAAGGACTTATGGCAGACAGTCCCCAAGGTCGAGGGGGCGGTTTCCACTTTAAACAAACGCACCACTATACCCATAGAGGATAGTTGTGCTTTCAAAGATCCTATGGATAAAAAATTAGAAGGTTTACTTAAAAAGATGTTTGTTCAGCAGGGTTACCTTCTACAACCAATTTCATGCATTGTCCCTGTCGCTACAGCCGCATGTTTCTGGTTCGATGAGCTGATAAAGGCGGTCGATAGTGATTCTCCTCCTTATGAGGAGATTATGGACAGAATCAATGCTCTCAAATTGGCTAATTCTTTCACCCTAGACGCCTCTTTGCAATTGGCTAGGTTAGCGGCTAAGAATTCTGGGTTTGCTATTGTGGCGCGCAGAGCGCTTTGGTTGAAATCTTGGTCGGCTGATGCGTCTTCCAAGAACAAGCTACTTAACATTCCTTTCAAGGGGAAAACGCTGTTTGGCCCTGACTTGAAAGAGATTATCTCTGATATCACTGGGGGTAAGGGCCACGCCCTTCCTCAGGATCGGCCTTTCAAGGCAAAAAATAAACCTAATTTTCGTCCCTTTCGTAGAAACGGACCAGCCCGAGGTGCTACGTCCTCTAAGCAAGAGGGTAATACTTCTCAAGCCAAGCCAGCTTGGAGACCAATGCAAGGCTGGAACAAGGGAAAGCAGGCCAAGAAACCTGCCACTGCTACCAAGACTGCATGAAATGTTGGCCCCCGATCCGGGACCGGATCTGGTGGGGGGCAGACTCTCTCTCTTCGCTCAGGCTTGGGCAAGAGATGTTCTGGATCCTTGGGCGCTAGAAATAGTCTCCCAAGGTTATCTTCTGGAATTCAAGGGACTTCCCCCAAGGGGGAGGTTCCACAGGTCTCAGTTGTCTTTAGACCACATAAAAAGAAAGGCATTCTTACATTGTGTAGAAGACCTGTTAAAAATGGGAGTGATTCATCCGGTTCCATTAAGAGAACAAGAGATGGGGTTCTACTCCAATCTGTTCATAGTTCCCAAAAAAGAGGGAACGTTCAGACCAATCTTAGATCTCAAGATCTTAAACAAGTTTCTCAAGGTTCCATCGTTCAAGATGGAAACCATTCGAACTATTCTTCCTTCCATCCAGGAAGGTCAATTCATGACCACGGTGGATTTAAAGGATGCGTATCTACATATTCCTATCCACAAGGAACATCACCGGTTCCTAAGGTTCGCATTCCTGGACAAGCATTACCAGTTCGTGGCGCTTCCTTTCGGATTAGCCACTGCTCCAAGGATTTTCACAAAGGTACTAGGGTCCCTTCTAGCTGTGCTAAGACCAAGGGGCATTGCTGTAGTACCTTACTTGGACGACATTCTGATTCAAGCGTCGTCCCTTCCTCAAGCAAAGGCTCACACGGACATCGTCCTGGCCTTTCTCAGATCTCACGGATGGAAAGTGAACGTGGAAAAGAGTTCTCTATCTCCGTCAACAAGGGTTCCCTTCTTGGGAACAATAATAGACTCCTTAGAAATGAGGATATTTCTGACAGAGGCCAGAAAAACAAAGCTTCTAGACTCTTGTCGGATACTTCATTCCGTTCCTCTTCCTTCCATAGCTCAGTGCATGGAAGTGATCGGGTTGATGGTAGCGGCAATGGACATAGTTCCTTTTGCGCGCATTCATCTAAGACCATTACAACTGTGCATGCTCAGTCAGTGGAATGGGGATTATACAGACTTGTCTCCGAAGATTCAAGTAAATCAGAGGACCAGAGACTCACTCCGTTGGTGGCTGTCCCTGGACAACCTGTCACAAGGGATGACATTCCGCAGACCAGAGTGGGTCATTGTCACGACCGACGCCAGTTTGATGGGCTGGGGCGCGGTCTGGGGAGCCCTGAAAGCTCAGGGTCTTTGGTCTCAGGAAGAATCTCTTCTACCGATAAATATTCTGGAACTGAGAGCGATATTCAATGCTCTCAAGGCTTGGCCTCAGCTAGCGAGGGCCAAGTTCATACGGTTTCAATCAGACAACATGACAACTGTTGCGTACATCAACCATCAGGGGGGAACAAGGAGTTCTCTAGCGATGGAAGAAGTGACCAAAATCATTCTATGGGCGGAGTCTCACTCCTGCCACCTGTCCGCTATCCACATCCCAGGAGTGGAAAATTGGGAAGCGGATTTTCTGAGTCGTCAGACATTGCATCCGGGGGAGTGGGAACTCCATCCGGAAATCTTTGCCCAAGTCACTCAGCTGTGGGGCATTCCAGACATGGATCTGATGGCCTCTCGTCAGAACTTCAAAGTTCCTTGCTACGGGTCCGAGGGCGTCGGTGATCTTGATAGCTCCTGCGTGGCCACGCAGGACTTGGTATGCAGATCTGGTGAATATGTCATCGGCTCCACCTTGGAAGCTACCTTTGAGACGAGACCTTCTTGTTCAGGGTCCGTTCGAACATCCGAACCTGGTTTCACTCCAGCTGACTGCTTGGAGATTGAACGCTTGATCTTATCGAAGCGAGGGTTCTCAGATTCTGTTATCGATACTCTTGTTCAGGCCAGAAAGCCTGTAACTAGAAAAATTTACCACAAAATTTGGAAAAAATATATCTGTTGGTGTGAATCTAAAGGATTCCCTTGGGACAAGGTTAAGATTCCTAAGATTCTATCCTTCCTTCAAGAAGGATTGGAAAAAGGATTATCTGCAAGTTCCCTGAAGGGACAGATTTCTGCCTTGTCTGTGTTACTTCACAAAAAGCTGGCAGCTGTGCCAGATGTTCAAGCCTTTGTTCAGGCTCTGGTTAGAATTAAGCCTGTTTACAAACCTTTGACTCCTCCTTGGAGTCTCAATTTAGTTCTTTCAGTTCTTCAGGGGGTTCCGTTTGAACCCTTACATTCCGTTGATATTAAGTTATTATCTTGGAAAGTTTTGTTTTTAGTTGCAATCTCTTCTGCTAGAAGAGTTTCAGAATTATCTGCTCTGCAGTGTTCTCCTCCTTATCTGGTGTTCCATGCAGATAAGGTGGTTTTACGTACTAAACCTGGTTTTCTTCCAAAAGTTGTTTCTAACAAAAACATTAACCAGGAGATTATCGTACCTTCTCTGTGTCCGAAACCAGTTTCAAAGAAGGAACGTTTGTTGCACAATTTAGATGTTGTTCGCGCTCTAAAATTCTATTTAGATGCTACAAAGGATTTTAGACAAACATCTTCCTTGTTTGTTGTTTATTCTGGTAAAAGGAGAGGTCAAAAAGCAACTTCTACCTCTCTCTCTTTTTGGATTAAAAGCATCATCAGATTGGCTTACGAGACTGCCGGACGGCAGCCTCCCGAAAGAATCACAGCTCATTCCACTAGGGCTGTGGCTTCCACATGGGCCTTCAAGAACGAGGCTTCTGTTGATCAGATATGTAGGGCAGCGACTTGGTCTTCACTGCACACTTTTACCAAATTTTACAAGTTTGATACTTTTGCTTCTTCTGAGGCTATTTTTGGGAGAAAGGTTTTGCAAGCCGTGGTGCCTTCCATTTAGGTGACCTGATTTGCTCCCTCCCTTCATCCGTGTCCTAAAGCTTTGGTATTGGTTCCCACAAGTAAGGATGACGCCGTGGACCGGACACACCTATGTTGGAGAAAACAGAATTTATGTTTACCTGATAAATTACTTTCTCCAACGGTGTGTCCGGTCCACGGCCCGCCCTGGTTTTTTTAATCAGGTCTGATAATTTATTTTCTTTAACTACAGTCACCACGGTATCATATGGTTTCTCCTATGCAAATATTCCTCCTTAACGTCGGTCGAATGACTGGGGTAGGCGGAGCCTAGGAGGGATCATGTGACCAGCTTTGCTGGGCTCTTTGCCATTTCCTGTTGGGGAGGAGAATATCCCACAAGTAAGGATGACGCCGTGGACCGGACACACCGTTGGAGAAAGTAATTTATCAGGTAAACATAAATTCTGTTTTCCAACCAAAAAGTTGAAGCTGCAGCAACATCAGCCAATGATATAGCAGGTCTAAGAAGATTACCTGAACATAGATAAGCTTTTCTTAGAAAAGATTCAATTTTTCTATCTAAAGGATCCTTAAACGAGGTACCATCTGACGTAGGAATGGTAGTACGTTTAGCAAGGGTAGAAATAGCCCCATCAACTTTAGGGATTTTGTCCCAAAATTCTAACCTGTCAGGCGGAACAGGATATAATTGCTTAAAACGTTTAGAAGGAGTAAATGAATTACCCAATTTATCCCATTCCTTAGCAATTACTGCAGAAATAGCATTAGGAACAGGAAAGACTTCTGGAATAACCGCAGGAGCTTTAAAAACCTTATCCAAACGTATAGAATTAGTATCAAGAGGACTAGAATCCTCTATTTCTAAAGCAATTAGTACTTCTTTAAGTAAAGAGCGAATAAATTCCATCTTAAATAAATATGAAGATTTATCAGCATCAATCTCTGAGACAGAATCCTCTGAACCAGAAGAGTCCAAAGAATCAGAATGATGGTGTTCATTTAAAAATTCATCTGTAGAGAGAGAAGATTTAAAAGACTTTTTACGTTTACTAGAAGGAGAAATAACAGACAAAGCCTTCTTTATGGATTCAGAAACAAAATCTCTTATGTTATCAGGAACATTCTGCACCTTAGATGTTGAGGGAACTGCAACAGGCAATGGTACATCACTAAAGGAAATATTATCTGCTTTAACAAGTTTGTCATGACAATTATTACAAACAACAGCTGGAGGAATAGCTACCAAAAGTTTACAGCAGATACACTTAGCTTTGGTAGATCCAGCAGGCAGTGGTTTTCCTGTAGTATCTTCTGGCTCAGATGCAACGTGAGACATCTTGCAATATGTAAGAGAAAAAACAACATATAAAGCAAAATAGATCAAATTCCTTATAAGACAGTTTCAGGAATGGGAAAAAAATGCCAAACATCAAGCTTCTAGCAACCAGAAGCAAATGAAAAATGAGACTGAAATAAAGTGGAGACAAAAGCGACGCCCATATTTTTTGGCGCCAAATAAGACGCCCACATTATTTGGCGCCTAAATGCTTTTGGCGCCAAAAATGACGCCACATCCGGAACGCCGACATTTTTGGCGCAAAATAACGTCAAAAAATGACGCAACTTCCGGCGACACGTATGACGCCGGAAACGGAAAAGAATTTTTGCGCCAAAAATGACGCAATAAAATGAAGCATTTTCAGCCCCCGCGAGCCTAACAGCCCACAGGGAAAAAAGTCAAATTTTTGAGGTAAGACAAAATATGATAATTTAAAGCATAATCCCAAATATGAAACTGACTGTCTGGAAATAAGGAAAGTTGAACATTCTGAGTCAAGGCAAA